>NC_051182.1:73571457-73657445 GCF_013339695.2 Rhipicephalus sanguineus | reverse complement strand
AAGGGAAAACAATTTTACTGTATTAGTAAATAATTGTTCTAAAATACCAAATGCCACTTTATTGCAGGAAGACACTTGTAAAGCAAGAAAGGGTGTTGAATCGGAACACTGGCGGCGACGCCGTGCTGAAGCTCCAGAACCTGCTCGCCATGTATGAAATCATAGATGTACAAGGAGTCTGCTAGGGGCCGATTTGACTGCCTTTTTTTTTCCTGTAAATGAATGTGAATGTATTACAAAGGGGACAAGGATTGAACATCGCAAGTGTCGGGAACTTTAGTGGGCCACATCGCCAAAATGGGAAAAAAAACGCACTCTGGAACTCATGAAAACACTGACGTATGGGTGGTGGAGCTTCGGCGCGAAGTTTGAAAAAAAAAAAGAAAGAAAGACACGATAAATTCACCATCGTCGCGAAATTAACTGAAATACAGTTTTTCAAAGGATACTATATCATTATAACTGTTCATGTTTCTTTTAACGTCCCTTTAAAGTGACTACGGCTTTTAAAATAATTTTTTCACTTGCCAATTGCCATATTGTATAACCGATTTTTAGGTCAGGAATCGGCGTGCAATATTCAAATTAACGACATTCATTCTTCACGCTGAGCGCTAGGCCCGACTGTTGGTTGGTTGTGGGTGTTTGTGGTCAAACTCATGTCTTGTACGCCGGAGCTCTGTGCTGTTCGACGGCGTGCAGTGATCAGGCTCGATCACCGAAAGCAATTTGGAACAGCGTGGCCTTAAGAATTGTGAAGAACTGCGGTCAGCTAACCTAGTAGGCGGCAACGTATTCGCAGTTATATACAGCAATGACCATAAACTGTTTGAAAGCTTACAGCGCGATCGCGACACACTGAGCTGCCGAATAATCGCCAGGCGCGTTGCACGTTTTACTGTGATCAGGCAGGCATGTAAGTACGTACACATCATTAAACCACTTGTATAAAAGCGAACGTGTTCTTCGTGAAACTGTCGCAATGGAATAATTGCTGGTTTGACATACCCGACGGCTTGTCCATGACGGCTGTGCTCGGCGGCGTCTGTATGTCGGCTCGATGACGGTTCGTTCACGTGCAGCGCAAGGCAGCGCTGCGATATGGCTGCGATGATCTATCTCATCGGTTGCCGCTTATCGCAGCACCACTCCGCACGCTTCACGTACAGTACAGCCGCGCGCGCGGAACTCCAACCCGCCGAGTTCCATCGCATGCGCCTCGCAACCGAGCACGAGCGGTGGACGCCGCTTCACGGCTACTGCCACAGCACTGACGAGGACCGCCCAGAATGATTACCGTGGTGTGTGACCAGAGGCGCTGGTGTGACACTGAAGCCATGTTAGGGTGGCTCTAGCGAACTTATCTAGGTGGTGTTGCTCTAGCCATGTTACATGTTACTGACGCCGCGACTTCCAACGCGTCGCAGCGGCCATGTTGTTTACGCCCTTCGTTTTGACGTCAGCTACGCGCGCGAGCGCTCCGTCGTCCGCAGCCTCAAATAGTTTCCGAAAAGAGCCGGCAAGCGGAAAGGCTGCGGTCATTGTAAGCAGCGTAACGAGGTGTGACAAGTGTCTGAATGACTGATAGCTCCTCATAGTACAACTGTTCTTTTAGTGAACGCTGTTACGCTTGTTTCAATAATGTAAACGCACCCCGTCCTCAAAGCCCGTAAAACCCATGTATTCAACCGCGCGTGTAGGCTCGCGTGCCGCGAGTAGCGGGAAGTACAAAATCCGGCGGAACTAGCTCGAATGGGGCCTGGAATTTTGGCAAAAAATGATTGATCCCAGCTCATCCGGGCCAAGCAAATTAATATATATATATATATATATATATATATATATATATAATTATATATAATATATATATAATATATATATATGCACAAGCTAGGTACACTCTAAACAGAAAAACGCCCAGATGGGAGTTTTTGGCTTGTCCTCTAGAACACTCCCATCTGTACATCTTTCTATGCCCTCAGAAAGGGCGTAAAAAAATAACTCCCATAGGAGGGCGTGTATAGAGTGTACGTTGGGCATAAATGTTACTCCCTTTGTGTCTGAATAGAATATTTCCACGAGAGACAAAGGGGGTTATGTCGTTCTCATTAGGGAGGTTTTTCGGTGTAATAATGGTGGCATATAACTCCCTTAGATGGGCATTTATGGGCTTACGTCGGGCATATGTTTTACTCCCTTTGTGCACCAATAAATATTTTGCGAGGCACAATGGGGGGTTTTATCGTTCTTATTAGGGAGCATTTAAGGCGTAATGCAGTCGTTTCTAGGGGCGGAATGGGAGTTTTTGTTATTAAGCGAGCACGTTTTTGTTTTGGTTTTTTCTTAAGTTTGGGAGTGAATTCGGTGCTTTTAGGGTACTTTAGTTTACTCCTCTGGGGAGTGCTTGCGGTAGTAAACGGGAGTAACCTTGCTGTATAACTCCCTCTAGAGCTTCTATGCCATTTCTAATTGCCAAAATACAGTCTCGCAAAAACTGAAGCCATGCTAGCATTCTTGCAAAACTGTATCTCAACAATTTAGACATTAATAAAAGCTTTGGGGGGAGGGGGGACTTTTCAGCAGAAGTGGCGATGCAGAACTTCCGAAAGGGTTCCTGCTTGCGCCGTTGGAGAAGACACACACCAAACATTGACAAAAATATTTATTGTAGGTAAATGTCCAATAGCATATATAATACAAGCCTAGTGTTGAATTTCTGGCAGTGAGCACTTCTGCGGACAGAAACATACAAAATGCAGGTATTGTATAGCACTGCCTTAACTGCCAGTAAATGATAAGCCTATATAAATGTAAAAGAAGGTGGCCCTATCATATATCGATATCACACATTCATGACATTTCTATAAATTGAAACAGCTAATTGCGCAGTACTATGTGTAAAGCACTTTCACACATGACTAGAGATCTGTGCTGTCAACTAAATTTAACAGCAATTTTCACGGCTGCAATTATTCTGTTCACCATGACTTAGCACAATGAAATAAATCGTGGATACCTTAAAAACATATTGAGACAGGTCAACTGATCACATTTGTTTCATGACAAAAAGGCTGACAAACTTGTAAACCTTGATACCTTAAATATAACCTATAATATATGGCTACCACATATACCATACACAAACAATACAAATGCAAGTAAGATACCTGTAGTCACCATTTTATCACTCATGATGTCACAACATTCAAAAGTGACTAGGCTTTCTTACTGAATACTCAAGACCTGGGTGGCCCATCTAAAAATTGCAATGGTGGATTAAACATTTTAGAGCAAGTAGCCAACCTGCGAGGCCATGGGCACATTGTTGACATCACAAAATGAAAATTATTTTTATAAATGCTGCCAGGCATGGTTTAATAATAAAAAAAAATTTTAAGAAAGGGAAAATAGACAACCACCCATTTGTAGCCTGAAGCGACAAGGAAATCCATATGGATTTCTCAGAAAGAAAAGCTTTTTAGTTGCAGAAAAATTCGTTCTTTTCTGGGGTCCCAGACCCCGGACCAGGAAAAATTTTTAGGCAACTAAAAAGCTATGAGTTCTGTGGAATCCCGCAAGGTGGAGGAAAGGTTAAGAAAGAGAAAACAGATAACCACCCGTTTGTAGCACGAAGCCACAAGGCAATCCATACGGATTTATCCGAAAGAAAAGCTTCCTCGTTGCCAAAAAATTCGTCCTAGTCCGAGACCCCGAACTAGGACGAATTTTTTTGCAACGAAGAAGCTTTTTTTTCCCTAAGAAAGTTGTATGAATTTTCTTGTGGCTTCATGCTACAAACAGGTGGTTGTCTATTTTCCCTTTCTTAATCTTTCCTTCACCTTGCGGGATACCGCAGAACCTGTTTGCAATAAAAAAATGTACACATTGGTTGTACAAGTGCACGCCGTATTCTACATGCGACACATGACCAAGGTTTAAGAAAAAAAAAAACCTTGCACAAAAAAATGCAATATTAACATTTGTCTGTCACATTTTTTTTTTCACCTCTTCTCAAGGCACAGAAGTCCAAAATGCCAGCTTGCACAATGTACTTGAAGAAAACTACAAAACTACAATTGTGAAACTAAATTAATGTTACTCATTAAAAAAATTTATAAGTTCCAGAGCTTTGACACTCGGCCTTCACGTGTGAAAGGTGTAGGAACGCGTGCTCAAGGAATGTGAGCATTTGTGTGCCTTTTTTTGGGTATTCCACATGGAATACCCAAAACGATGCAACAGGCACGCCATTCCTGCAAGAAGTGATGGCACACTCAAACGGGCTCCCGTCAATGTGTAAAGTCCTTCTTTCTCCACAAGGCAAGGTGTGAGCAGGGCTTGTTCCTATGATTGAAGAAAAAAAAAAGAATGCTGTTAAGCGTAATGTAACTTTTAGTGTCGATAATGCTGAACCAAACAAAAAAAATATTCCTTAGAACTATGCAGAAGAACTGCCTGTTCTGATAAGGTCAGCGAGGCATGAGGGGTGATCCTTTCTAGTTTTCTGCCACTTCATCTTCCCAAAGTTGAGAATAACGTAACTGAGCATCTTGAAGCCACTCTTCATTTCATGGAGCACACTTCTTTGGAAAAAGAGTTCAAACTCTGAAAGTAGCTGGCAAAAAAAGATAAGAAAGATCGTTCCCAAAATATTTCCCCCATTTCCAAGTAATTGCACAGCTAATAACACTTATTGAAGCTGATATGCCAGACAGAACAAGGGTTTAGGTCTATTTGTTACAACCATAAGGACAAAAACAGTGCAGCGAGAGAAAGGAAATGAATGTGCACAAAAAAGCACTTGCTACAGGTGAGAAACACACACAATCTACTGCAGCAGCCATCCTTTAGTTTCCTTGGGATATATGTTAAATTAACTCTGGGAATGTCATCCTGTGCCAGTGAGGGCCAAGGAAGCAGGAAAACATCTATTAAATGCAAAGCATTTCTCAGCAAACCAAATGCACTTAACTGCTTCTTTCTGTTTATCTATCTATTAAGCCGCGTATGCCAGGGCGCTCTCGTGGTCATCTCCTTACCGTGGCACATACCGAAATTAGCATATGAAACCGTGAGTATATGACAGACACGATTCACAGCTGATGTCTTGAACGAATGAACAGCACCAAAGAACAAGGACAAACAAAAGAAGATAAAAATGGCACAGGTTCTCATTTGGCTCTTCATTGTTGCAAAAGTGCTTGTAATCCATGTTTAGATAGGACAGAAATTTTGCATCGGCACAGGGATCAGCACATGCGAGAAATCATGGAAGCCTTTTACATGTCACTGGAAGGTCACAAGTGCATCAGCCAACCTTCGGTAGCCTTATCACAGGCAGATGTATCATATCTCAGGAATAGTTTGCCTCATGTTCATGCATAATCAGCCACTTGGATATCTTTTGTTACTTTTGTTACCTTGTGCATGCATGATGATTGTTTATAATCCTTCTCCAGTTGCTAATTTATTCTGTTCATTTCAGAATAATGCTTTTAGTTGTGAGTTAGCACCGTTGTCTGTCGTTTCTTTCATTCGTCCTTGTTCTTTCGTTCAAGATGGAAGTGCACTAACTTGGCCAGTTAAATGTTCTGATGTCACAGCTGATGTCCTGAATAATGTGATGACTGGTCAACTACAGTAAAAGCACGTTAATTCAAACTCAAAGGGGAGTATAAAACTGTTCTAACTAAGCGGAGTTCGAATTAGCGTGCGGGCACTAGATTGAACAGATATCGTGCCACACCGTGTGGAGAGAACCCAGAGAAGCCACCTCTGGACTCGTTCCTGCAAATTAGGCGATATTACACATTTGTGGCAGGATATTTCGTAAGTTCATGCTCAAACAACCAACAGAATTTATTGATCAGTCAGTGATATGCCAGAAACAAGCAGGGACTTGCATTCACGTGAGCAGTCAGCCTTAATGCCAAAATACACGAAGCTATTTGTGCTCCAAAACACGTTCATTTACATGGCACAGTTAACACAATCAAAATTTAAGGTCTTTCTTTCTTAGTTTACTTATAGAAAAATATTGAAATTGTCCAAGGTAGAGCACTGCACGGGCCCGGGCCGGCCCGAAAGCCCGGGCCCGACCCGGCCCGGGTAAGGGATTGTTGGATCGGGCCCGGGCTGGGCTCGGGCCCGTGATCTTCGGGCTCGGGTCGGGCTCGGGCCTGAGCCAGGCCCGTATTAGGCCCGGGTCTCATACGTATCTGTATAATCACGCTCCGGACACCCGACACGTCACGTCGACGGGGATCGCTAAAGAGGCCGCCGGCTGGTTCCACTTCGGCGCTCTAATAGACAGTTGTTTTGGAAGCCCTTAGTCCGGTCTCGCTTTAAGGCGTAACATTTTCAAAGATCGAAGGCGGTCACACGAAGACGACGAGACAGCCATCTTCAGGGAACAGCGAGGACGGTGGCTCGCTCTCTAACGGGTGTGCCTCGCTTTGACAGATCTATGGCACTGCGGTGGGCGGTGACTCGGGAAGAAAGGGTGGGACAAAGAAGTTCTTGTTTTGAATACGAAAACGTTGTGTACGTTGGGTGCAGTTGCCTGCCGAGGAGTCAACACGACAGCTTTAATTTATGTAACGCTGCCCAGCCTGGTGTATTCCTACCAGAAGCAGCTAGAGCACGTTTTTTTTTTCATTGCATTGTGCAATAGATGAAGTTTGCAGACTTGCTACTTTTACTCAACAGCCCTAGCTCGTACGCAATTAATGTAAAACTTGTAAAATTAATGTAAAAATGCCTGCCATGTTTTTTTTTTTTCAGTTTATGGAGGTATATATTGTAGTCGTTCTTTGCAATGCAAAAATAAGATTGCGTGGTTAGCACTGCGTGCGTACATGAAACAGCCAGCTATGACTCCAATTATATTTTATATTGCCCTGCAATTATTTTGCAAGAGTGTTACGGGCGTAATTAACCGAAAGTATACACAGTACCAGTGAAAGTCGTGACACTGAAAGAAGTTCCCAAAACAATCTCTAGAAAATATCTTGTGTGCGGCAGGTATCTTCACAATAACCGAAGGTTAGACAGTGCCTCCTTTATGCTCAAGGCATAACTAGCTGAACCAGGTCGGGTCGGGCTGGGCCGGGCCGGGCCGGGCCCAAACCTTTCGGGCCTGGGCCGGGTACGGGCCACATTTAAGAACACAGGGCCGGGCTCGGGCGGGCCGTAGCATGGTGTTTCCGGGCCGGGCCGGGCCCGGGCCGGAAAAATCGGCCCGTGCAGTGCTCTAGTCCAAGGGGAGACGGCTAAAGGCAAACACTGCCTGAGTGGGCCATGCCACCCATACAGCAGTAGCAGCAGACAGACGACATTTGCAACCATAAAATCATACATGGAAATCAATCACTACACTTGTTTTACAGATGAAAGTAATGAGTAATTTGGGTGATCATTCTGGGCCGATTTCTGTGAGGAGGACGAAAGCCAGAGGGCTCCCAGTTTGAATTCACGTTGTAGATACCAACGCATTCGAATTATCGGGAGTTTTCCCCCGATAGAATACATAGGGCTGTGCCGGGACCAGGGCGTCAGTTCAAATAGCAGTAAGTTCGAATTAACCAAGTTTGAATTAACGAGCTTTTACTGCTACCTCATTAAACTCTTCCCACCAGCAACATGTGGCACATGCCTGCATACCACAGCCTGTGGTATCACAGGTGATACACTGTCTTTACTAGCGACAGTGAGAATAGACTTTGGAAATGTTAACATGATAGTGCTAAAGAGAAAACCATGTGCCGGCATTCAAAGCTTGAGCCAGAATCAAACCCAGGCATTCTGCACAGCATTTAAGTATTCTACCAGAGGACACCAGTGCCCAAGCTCTTTGGAAAAAGACGCTGCAGAAGCATCATGTCAGGGCAATGCTAATTATGTTGCAGTGCCTGCGATCCACTTTTATAACAGCGTCGTAACCATTACATATGTACTCCTGCGACTCGGCAAGGCACGGTCAAGCATTGCTCAAATATGCAGTCATCACAACGCAGTGTGGAACTTCATTGCAATGAAAGTGACATCTACGTTGTAACATGAGTGACAATGTTACATAGAACCATGAGCTCACATTATTCTTGTCATTACCGATGAATCGTACTTTTTCATACACTCATGTCTTCCAATGCCAATTTTAGTGTTCTACCAAGGAGACATGATCACAGAGTACCACGACATAGGGGGGTAGGTAGATAGGTGGGCAGATGAAACAGTCAAAGTGCCTGTGGTTCGCGAAGAAATGCGTTGCATTTAAAATAGCGCACAGAAAGAAAACATGCTGCAAGTGGAAAGCTGCATCCACCACACAAACATGTAGTACACGCCAAGCAGTTGAATAATAGGAACTGGGCTCAGGTCGCGCATGCATCAGCATTTTTATATACTTTCATTTCACTATTAATTATTGTATTTAACTATCAATCAGACATATAGTGTAACCCATGCTTCGCTTGATTCACTGACTGCATTTTTACAGTTGCAAAATAAACGTTCAAGCTCCTGGTCTCCTCCTTGCTTATTATATATTCAATCCTCAAAGTATGGCAGTATTAATGCCAAATGAGGATTCATCCTTGGTATTATTGACAGGAGGGATAGCAATAAAGTAAACTGAGAAACCTGAACACTGTGGATATTTCAGTAAAGCACAACACGAATTTGAACAATGTGCATTTGGCTGCTACTTGCCGAAAGCTGCCTTTTCATCCAGTTGACTGCACTTTAGCTTATTTCAAATGACAGTTTCCTAATCCCTTCTTTGGCATCATTGATGATGATGATATATGGTGTTTTTATGGCGGCAAGGGCCATTGATGGCCAAAGAGCGCCAGGACCTGATAATTTGGCATCATTGTTTTCGCCTTGCATGAACAGCCACTAAATATATCAGCCAGTATTTTAAGGAGTTGACGATATCCCACATTTACAAGGCAAATGAAGTTGTATGAATATTGGACTTATCCACATTGCTGCACTGACTGAAGCACATGTCTGGTGATTGGATGAACGCTAGGTACTCTATTTCCTAAACCATGATTCTGTTTTTTACTAATGCATTGCAGTATCAGTCGATTGTTGTGCTCTGGTCTACATCCTTTATCACTGTTGAGAAGGTTTGACACAGTACTCATCCCGAAGTACCATTCAGTTTTCATATCAGATTTCATCACTGCAGCATAAACCCATGTTATCCTGTGATAAAAATGACACTGCAATTACTGCCTGAGATACACAGGAGCCACTAAAACAGACAAACAAAAAGAAAGCAAAGGGTCTTGCTCGAACTTACCAATGCCTCAGTTCCAAGAAATGGAAACAGTAAAGAGCATACGACAACAGGGTGAGGCTGCGAAGCTCCTATGCCTGTCCAGTGCTGTTGCCGCAACCTTGGCCTTCCTGTAAGCTTCATCGTGGCAGGCTGCATTATTCTGGAGCCTTTCGTTATGAATTTGCAAGGACTCAAACGGTTTTTCCATATGTAGTAAGCATGGCCTGCAGTCCTGAAATGCAAGAAAAAATAACATGAAATGGTGCAGTGCAACTACAAGAATGCAGACAATCACTCATCCAAAAATTTCAGCAGGTCCCACGCATCACGGGAATCTGTTTCATGCAAAGCAGACAGCAAGCAGCTGTCTATGCTGCATTTTTTTTTGGCTTTGTGTGAAGCATTACGAGGTGGACTGCCACGTTTCGTAAATGAAGTAGTTTGTGCAATCGTGCTCTTACTGGGCAGGCTGACTACATTGATGTTTAATGGGCCTGAGGTAAAGTCAGCACTCATGTTAGAGCAAGGACCTCGGTTTATTGAAACGAAGCGCACGCCACGGTGCGACTCACATTTCGCAATGCTCGACCCCGGAGCAATACCCTTACGAATGCTACGTGTGATATTCACAACATCGCACCCTACGATGTGACACTGCGAATATGATACGTAACATTCTTTAGTGTATTCTCCGCATGCAAATTCGGCACTCAGCAGCTTTGGACTTTATTGCGCGCGCAAAGCCACAAAACTCAAACAACGCAGAAGCCGTTGAATGCCAGAGCTTTCAAGCCGCAGTCCTCATGCTGGCATAAAACTTGATTGCTATGTCGCGATGAACAAACAATCAGTTGCCAAACATTTTATCAGAGAAAAAAGTACCGTCACATATGTGGTGGTGCTGGTGGTGGCGGCGGTACGTTATAAGGGAGGGGTGTAGAGCACACTTCAGGCTAATTAAACACTGGAGTCTTGTGCCATGGTCACCATGTGAATGCAGTCACAGGATGACTAATGCGGCTTTTACACTGCTCTTATGCAAAGAAATACAGGATGTACTTTATTTATCAGAAAATGAAAGTGTATTAACGTAACAGGCATTTGTTTATTGTTTTCTTGATACTTTCAATAACATGGCACTCTGTTAATTCGGATCATTTTTTTTCGGTCTGATGATATCCAAATTGATGAGCTTTATTGCACAATGTAACTAATTTATTTTTCCTGCATTTGTCACTTTAGTTATTTAAGAAATCTGCTGCCACACAGCACTAATCATAGCGCAGCACCAGTGGTACTGCAGCTGCTACACCAAGATACCATCGAAGATGTAAGAATATTTTTCAAAGCAACTCACAAAAAGACGGCACAATTTGTGTTTGCCACTTCTTCAGACTGGTGCCTGCATTTGCTTTGGCAGACAGCGTTTCTTTCGAATTAGCATTTCCTCCGAACAGTTTGTAGCTTTTTTCTTGTGTTGTTGGAACTTGTTCCTCAGGGCCCATCACCCATGATTCCTGTAAAGTTTTAAACACATACATTAATAACAATCATTAAAAAATTCATCAGTGGTTGCAGGTGTACACACGGAACTAAACTACACAAATGATATAGCTGACGGCACCATTATAGCACCAAAACTTGAACAGAACTAATGAACCAGACACCATGTAGGGCCCAGTATGCACGTTTTATGTTGCTGAAAGAAACACTGAACAAATTTTGCCCCCTAGATCTCAGCCATACTGAAAGATGGGTGCCGCAGTTCTGTAGCCACAACCTTCATTTCAGGCAGAAACTAATGGAAAAGAATGAATTGAATGAGTTTTTCACAAACTGCTCCGTGCAGCGGCCATGCTGTGAACTAGAGGAGTGATGCTTAACGCCCCTGGCAATGGATGCCAACTTTGCCAGTCCATTGCCTGCATCTCAACTGGCTCTGCTTTCACTATGGTTCCTAGAGCCGTATGATCGGCACCGACCGCGAACAATGCTCTTGGTTGGGGTAAAGGCCCGAACGGGTGTGGCACACCTCAGTGCCTTTGTGAAAGCCGTTTAGTGCGATGCAGATGAGAGGCTGAAAAAGGGAGGTAGCAGAACAGGAAAACAGGCACCCTGCATTCGCCAGGGAGGCATTTAATCTCACAGCCGTCGATGTGCCCTCTCACTCTGACGTGCAGCTGTCACGCACTGTTAATCCACCAAAACTACACCCAACTGTTTAAAATATGTGAAATAAACTGTTTATCTGAACACTAGCGCCTTTCAAGTAGTATTTTGTCATTTTTTACCTATTTTTGTTAAGCATTGCTTTAAGAGCTACATTGAGTTCATCACATATCAACTAGCTAGCCCATCTATCGTCCTTCATTTTCCTGCACTGAGCATGACTGTACCGCTATGACGAGCATTCTGAAATTTTCATGGCAAATGTATCATAAATTTGGAATGTCCACAGCAGTTTTCACCAAAATGAGAGCGCACGTCACTTCTGTATCAACATAAATACAAATTTTGCTCTACATGTTACCGTAGATCCCACCTAAAGCATCAAAACAAAAAAATGGCAGCACCTATAAAAAAAACAGGTTAAATCATAAACAGCAATTTGATCTGCAATTTGAAGGGTCCTTGTTTCAAGAATGTCTGTGGCAAACTGGTAAATGTGTGGTGGCGCTCCAGCTTATGACACTCCTGAAATGGTGAAGGCTATATCATTGTACTTGAAAAGCTGAGACAAAGAATTAGGTGGTCAACTGTCACTTAATGATGTAGCAAAACTTTATGCACGAGTGGATGCCTCATTGCTTGTAGACTGGCAGACAGATGTTGCAAAAATAGCAAAGCAGGCTGGCATAATGCAGGGCATATTCCCACCTAAAATTTATGAAAATTAAACTAAATGTTGCAGTTTGATGCGTCCAAACCACAATATTATTATGTGGCACACCCAAATGGTGGGGAGTCCAGATTAATTCGGACCCCCTGGTGTTTTTTAACGTCTGTCTACATTGGTAGAGCATCGGGGCGCATTACACGAAGGCTACAGGTTCGGTCCTTGCCAGCGGCAAGTTGCCTTTTGTCCACTTTACTTTCTTCGCATCTACTATATTGCGTTACCACAATGCACTTAAAGCAGTACAGTTAACACCCCCTATACCTTCTTTGGCTTCATTATCTGCTGGTCTTTATCAAGGTTGAATCTGAGCACATGGCTTTTGCATTTTAACCCTTAATGAAATGTACCCACCACAGACGAGACACAAGTTCTGCATTCTCGTTCATAACAATGGTACACGTTCACCACAGAACTGCCCCAGCAGGCACGCCTTTTTTTTTCATTCTTAAAGGGACTGTCTACCGCTCGGAAAAAATTTTCTGATTGTGGTGAAAATGAGAATATCGTTCGTCGCATCGGCAGCCACGAGGATGCTTTTGCGCCATAAAAGAGGAATTATATTTTTAATTTGATGTTGAAAATCGTGAAAGAATGACCGCTAGCGTCACCCAATGGCGATGTGGTTCAATCTACTGGTATGACAAGAATCCACGCAGGTAGACTCATTTTGCTTAAAAACAAACATGTATAACTTGAAATTGTATTTTACGCACTTGAGGCACCCTTCGGTTGAGTCAGAGAGTAATTTTTTGCTTTTTTTTCTCACGCATCCAAAAAGGCGCCTGGTGGCGCTGCTTATGGCGCCATCTTCGATTTCGTCTGCTTCAACTCATGCGGTAGGCCCAAGGAGGTTTAAATAAAACTTGCTGGAGTGGAGGCCGCCTATACTTACCAATGGGCCGCAGTGAAGCCGCGCGCGCGCGCGGCGGCCATCTTGCCATAGGCAAGAAACGGGAGCCAAAGCGCGCCGGCCGCGTCTTTCCGCCGTGGTTTTTAATGGTTCTAATGGCGAACATTAAGGGAGAAGTTGTCAAGAATAAGAAGCGAAATCGCAGATAAGAATGCGGTCAGTTTTATTCTGTTTCTTTTGGCGTTTTCCTTGCAAGCATGCACACCGAAAGGCCTGTATCACTGTTTTTTTTAAATAATCCTCGTAAGAGCAGACCTCACTTCTCGGCATTCATTTTCCTGTTTATTTCGTTCGTAATGTGATGGAGTCTTATGCATATATGAGTTCGGCCACTTTCTTTGAGCGGAATATAAATGGGGTCCAAAGCACCACACTCGATATGCTCATCGAGAAGGATATATTCGTCAAGGCTTGAAAGCCATCTCTTTTCTCAAGACAAGCTCAAAATCTCCAAAAAGAATAGTTTTGGCTTTGCATGTACGTGCTTCAAGGGCATTCAGCTTGCAGTCGACACGATTTCAATAGATACAGCTTTTTCGATACTATTTCGTAGACTTGGCCGCTCTCTTACCCTGTCAATGAATGAATTAAAAACGCCCAGTCATAAGTTTAAGCCAACGAGCATAGTCTGTCATCATGTATTCCAGTCCCAAAGTCCGCATATCTAACCGTTTAGTCGCCCACAATCTCAACATGTTTCTCATTTGTCATCAACAATCAAAGTACAGTAGAGTTTTTGTGCGGCATTGGGCTAGCTTTTTCGAGACAGTGACTCATCTGTGAAGCCAGCATTTCCTTTGATGGGATTCTGTACACCATTCTCGTATAGAGCGCTCTGCTGACAGTGCGCGATTAAACTTCGTGCGTACATACTCGTAAGCTGATGGATCGAGAATAGAAGTGCAGCGTTAACGCAAACGCCCAAGCTCGGATGGAATACGTGCCTTTCTGGTCTTTTCGTGCCCTAGGGGTTGCTGCATGTATGGGGGAAGGCTGCAGTGAACATTGCCCTGCCCTACTCAGACATGAGCTTTTGATTCTTGATCTCCTTATCACTTGAGGATCGAGCCTCGCTCTTTTTGGTTAGTGTGCAATTTTTCTGCTGCAGAATTTTCATCTTGAGCTGTTTTATCTCTTCTTGGAAAAGATGAAGCATTTTATCGTAATGCAACTGTCACATCTTCAACAACTTTTTTCAATTTGAACGCATCTAACGCCGGAGTACCCCTGGGCGATCGGTTAGGTCGCCTTATTTGCAGCTGGAAAGAGCACTGCACAGTTCAGACCCGCTGGTTTTACTCGCTGCGCTGCATAAAGCAAATACACATATAACGAAAAAATGCACGAATGTAAGAAAAAACAGGTCCTTGTATATTGCCCAAATGACGTTACTTAACCTCGTAGTTGCGAGCTACCCTTTTATAGCACGAACAGGGCAACCGATAACGAAATCTCGCCCTTTTATATTTCAATGAATAGCAAGCAGTGCGTTATTTTCCTATTCGCGCTCCGCACCAGTGGTATCAACAAGCACAAGAATGTGTATCGCTGGGTTTTGCAAGTGTTTTAGAAATGCGTCAAGCACAGCTAGTCGAAGAACTCCCAGGTCGCAGCCTAGTCCGGTCGAAACAATTTGGAGAAAAGTGCCTCTAACAAATGCGATCGCCGTCTTTTGGCTTCCAGACTTCCCGTCAAACAGCCTGCCCCGACGTGCTTCGAACACTTGAGTCCTTACGAAACCGGTTAGGAAATAAGAATGACCGTCAGATGTGAAATTAGAGACAGATTGCGGGCTGTCAGCATATGTTCCGGCTTATAGAGAAGTTTTCATCGAGCTCGAAATGTTCTGCTTACAACTGAAACTTCGTCCTAGAGTACCTTTTCGCTCGATTTATACAGCCGTACGCAACGCACAACGTATCCAACAACGTACGGACGCCACAACGCCCAGAGAACAGCTAGAACATCTATGCGGCCGCTGCAGCATGCATTGCGGAAGGCGCGCTTTCTGCCTATGGCAACATGGCGGCACGCGGCTTCAGCTGAGGGGCGCCTCCTCCACTCCAGCAAATTTTATTTTAACCTCCTTGGGTAGGCCATGCGGCCCCTCCCGAAATTTTGAGACACATGGTGTTTTATTACAAATAAATCATGAAAGTAGCCGTTTTCATGAAATCATGAAAGTAGTCAAGGCTTTCAGCAAGTGGGCCTCCCTCGAAAAAATTTCCTGGCTACGGGCCTGACCCCAGATATTATTTATGATTGATCTTCTTGTTAAGACTTCAATGTGTAATACATGTTGCATTATTAAGTAGGCCACTGCCTCTTTCGCATTTAGTATAATGCCCACAGACATGGCATTATACTAAACCACTGGCAAAATGCCACTTTCTCGCAAAACTTCAGCAATATTAAGTTTGGGGCTTAAAGGGGAGATATTGAACAAAAATATGGAAAAATGATGAAAGCATCGTATATTCCCTCAGAAGATACTGGATAAACAGTCAATTTCAGGTATTCTTCCAAGTTTCCCATGGTGCATCGACATTAGCTTGGCGTCAGGCTACAGTACTAATTTTGGTGACTACACGCAGCAGTCTGGCTAGTTGTGATTGATGTCGGGTACCAAAATTTCCGAAATGGCCACTTGTGTGTCACTGAAACACCCGAAATTGTCACTCGTGCCCCACCAACGAAGCCACGGTGTGAAACGGTTATGAAAATATCACGATATCTTGTGCTAGCACATGAGGTGAAGTGGTCATGCAAATATCATGATATCTTGTGCTAGAGCATGAGGAGAAGCTCACACAGTGTTTTGACGCACGGGTACAGTAGGAACCAAAACTAGCTTTTAAAAACATACTATAATTATTTCTTCAGGATGGGCTTCTAGGCTCTTGAGGGCTTGGCTTTTCATTTGGAAAGAAAACGACAACTGAAAATTACTGTGAGTACCCCTTTAGACCATTAACCAAATCAGTAACGTGGTAGTCAGACTAGTTTTATTTTGACAAGGCTGCACGCTGCAGCCAGCAGCGCTTTTACGTATCAAAGTGCGCGAGGCAGATAGCGTTTGCTGTCTCTAGAAATACTCCCACACGAACACGGTGGTTACTTTTGTTATTTAATAATTTATGCAGCAGATGGCACCAATAGTCTCTATAAAACTTTCTTGCTCTGCCTGCTCGCACATTAAATGCATTCGTTCTCCCTGTCTTTGAATATCGGCAGCTTTTCGTAGCTGCATGTGGCCGTCTTCCTCGCTGTATCGCCCTAACATCGGACGAATTTCTGCTCGGACTGCCCTCGCGGACTTTTCACATGTGCAAACGTGTATTAGTGGCAAATAAAATGCCACAGTAGGTTTTGGGTGACACTACGCTGCAATTTCAGATTTCAAAGGACTGAAAAATCCCTCCCTCAATTTTACAAACTTCCTGATTCAATTAAATAATTGAGCCCCTTCGTCACTTCAATAAGTCGAGTTTCAACTGTATTTTATATACATATACTCAAATACTTGACAACCAATGCTGTTAAATTTTTCCACTTTGGTGAACATGAGCCTAAAGTTCCCTTGGTTTAGTGCATACTCTCGAGTGGCTCGCTATATTCTTGGTACCCATTTATAAAATTAACTAATTACCATGGGCCAAACCTAGGTCATGCTACCATTTACTTTCATTATCTTATGAAATGCTTGCTAGTGAATGTAAGAAACTCTTTACTGTGAACCTTTTATGTTCAAATTCTCCACAACATTGTAAAATCTCAAGGCAGCAGTCTTCTAACGATCCAACCAGATTGTCTAGCTTGCTTTCACTGTGCAACTAGGGGCCAACTGCAATAAAATCTCATTTTTTAAATTTGTTATGAGTGAGCATTATTTACCTCTAAAGCCATCTTGGTAAGCTGTAAAGCTGATAACCGTATATTTCTTGTTAGCTGCCTAAAACAGTTCTTAAAGGAGCACCAACACAAAAATCTTGCACCTTTTTTCTGTTGCAATAAGTAGATAATAATCCACTTATCATGGCTGGAAAGCTCGTTTGCTCGAGTGCACCGCGGTTAATTATTGGGAAGGGTTTTATACCGCCTAGTCGCAGTTTCCGTTTCAAAGAGTGCGGAGCGAGATGGGACCTAGAGTGGTTTTCGTGTAAACATAAGTTGGCCACGTGAGGACAAAAAACCGCGTGCACGTGAGCACCGCCTTGACAGCTCTTTTCAACGAAGGCTTCAATGAAATATACGTGACCCCTAAAAATGGCACTGCCAAGGCAAAGGACACCAGCCTTTGAGCTCCCGTGCAAGCCTACCCCCTCTTTCCATTGAAAAGGTCTGCTAAGAGACAGCGCTCGCAAGGATAACGGCACCAACACAAACTCGTGACGCAGGTGGCGGTTGGTTGTTTACAAGGAAAACCAGAGGCACGTTTCACTTGCAGTGCCACGACACATACTTTGAAATTGATTTTAAATAGTTCTAGGCTGCATTATCCATTGATATTTTGTAGATGATACATGTGTGTCCACACAAATCTATCCCACAAGTTATCTCGCCTTCAAAATTTTGTGTCAGTACTCCTTTAAGTAGGCAATCCATGCACATGGGGGTTGTCATTATGACATGGGTCCAACATGCTGGTTGTGATGTGCTTCAGCACCTTCATATCTCAGAAGTCATGCTTAAAAAGGAATCCGGCAATTTTTCGATATTCACCAGTTTCAATAAAGCTTTCAAATATGTTCTGTTCGGTACCTTGATGGTATGTGGAAAATTGTACAACCGTGAGTAAGTTAGTTTTCAAGAAAACAAATTTTAAAACTTGGTAGCCAATTCCGGAATCACACTTGCAAACGCGGGCTACCCTGTGTATGCCAACGTAACGTGCCTACTCTTTTCCAGCCCCACCTCGTCCAGCACATGCAGTGTGTGCTTTCTTCTACGTGGCGACAACGACGCGAGCACAGTTGTTCGGTTTTGTCAGCTGCACAGCATGTTAGTCGTCGCTGACATCGGGTCTTACAGTAAGCACGCCCAATATTGAGCAACGAGGAGATCGATGCGGGGGATGTCAGCTACATCATGCGCCGGCGGGTCGAAATCAAAAGGCGATGCTTCCGCGCTCAGATAGTAGCTGTGATCATCGTTGAACTTGTCACTATTAAGTTCAGACAGGCTGGCACAGCTTGATTCCACGTCGGATGACATTGCCAGCTTGCTTTTCATGCGATAGGAGAAGCACGTGTGCTATGTTTACACCCTGGCTAGTCGTGGCAGCGTGCAGCGTATTTCGTGACGCCATCGCCTACCCACCACGGAGCAGCTCCCTGTTTCGGTTTTGACTCATCTTTTATTGTCTATTTAAAATTATTGAGGAGTCTCTCAGCAAAATGAACCATCCTAGCTGATACAGGACATCTATTACTATTTGAAAGCGGCACCATCTCAATATGGTCGAAAATGCACTGGAGTTCCCCTTTGAGGGCTCCTCTACGAACTCCAAGCTGATGTATTAAATTTCGTCTGGCCCTCTTGCTCGCGGGCCACTTCTCCGCCTCTGAACACTTCTCTCTACATTCCTACATCCATGTAGCCTCGCCTATTCCTGTGCCCTAATACTTATTAAACTCAGTTAACCCCTGATAACAGAAGCCTGGTGTTTCATCGGCCACTGAAATAAGTCGTAACAAAACACTAACATTAACTTGCCTATATGCAAGCAATACTGCAACCATGTCACAAAGCCTGAAGTCTAACTCGTTACATTGCCTCAATTTTCGCTGGACAACTACAATGGTGGGGTCACTGAAGAGCATATACAAGCTGCAATAGCCAAACAATCGATG
The DNA here is from genome assembly GCF_013339695.2 of Rhipicephalus sanguineus. Taxonomy (NCBI): domain Eukaryota; kingdom Metazoa; phylum Arthropoda; class Arachnida; order Ixodida; family Ixodidae; genus Rhipicephalus; species Rhipicephalus sanguineus. The sequence goes on along the minus strand of NC_051182.1, from coordinate 73,638,495 downwards.
TGACATTCCCATGCACTTGTTGCTGTGCGCAGAGCATGCATCACAGTTTTGTAATGTCCCATGCGCGCTCGAGCTTACAATCAAGCACACTTCTGAATGTTCTTCCACAGATTTGATACAGCCTCAAAGCTGCTTAACTGCCAGATCAGCGACAAGAACATTTCATAACTTCAAAGTTATGCTCAAACGATGCTCAAGACTTTTTTTTGGCTCTCAATTGACAACAGTATGGTTGCAACCAACAAGTGCACAGCTGTTACAAACTAGGAGAAACAAAGGCAACCACTAAAACTTCTATAATACAATTTTAGTTCCCTACAGCTCATTCATGATGAGCAGTTGAGCCATTGAATAGTTAAACTACCAAGTTATAGCTAAAGAAAAGAAGCATACATGGAGTGCTTACCATGCAATCTTGATGTATGCGCCAAAGAGCTTGTCAACTATGGCATGGCGCACAGCGCCATTTATTTGTATTTTTCTCCTCAGCACCTCGTCGTAGTGCCCAAAAGAAGGGAGCACAAAATCTAAAAAATCTCGTTCCTTTTCCAGTGGCACCGACTGGATGGACTACACGTTTTGTGCGTTTTCTGTCACGGCACTGCAATATAACATACAAAGTGCTTTAAAATTGAAGTTATCAAAAAATTAGCAAAAACTGATTCTCTAAATGTCTGTCAGTTTTATTTTTTTATTTTTACTTTCGCTACTAACAATACCTCTGCTCGGCCATTTCCACAGCTCCTCCTGTATCTGCACAAAAGTCAATGCAGGGCTGGCACCCTGCAAAAGGGAAACTTATGTTGTAACTCCTCAAAAAGCAAACATGAGGTAACGCGAAGTGGGTTAATAGACATTTGGGAAGACAAAAAGAGAGTTAAGATGTGAATGCCTACTGCAGCAAAGGAGCTGTTGATTGCTTTAACATTGTGAGTCCATGTACACACATGAAGCCAGACAATTCTACCGAATGCCAAAAGCCACTGTGTTGGTGTCTGGTTTTCCTTAAATTTATGGCATTTGCTTTTTGGCATTGGATATTGTAAAAGTGCACCTGCCACAATTTACTCAGTTCCTAAATCTTATTTCACTTGTTTGATCCTGTTCTCGCTAAGTATTGTATGCCAATTCTTTGTAACATTCCACACTGCAAATTACACTGTGATAAAACCCCTGCTTAGAATTGCAGAAAACAAATAAGATATTGCCAACCTGCAACAGTACTCACATCAACACGAAGGCCTTGTTTCCGCGCCAATTTTATTTTAGCCTTGTTTGGGACGTCACTTCCTTCCTCAAGATCGACATAGTCGTCTAGCTCTTCATCATACATTTGGATCTGTTAAATCAACATGTTAATGTAGCAACTTTCTCCGAGTGCACTTCAGTAGCCCACGTTGCAAAATCAGTGCAAGATTACAGGAAAACGCGTAAATCAGCATGCAATGACTGGCTGAAGCTTCAAAAACTCAATAAGTTGAATACATGTTACAGCGGAAGACCAAACATGGTTTGTTGTTTGTCTCACTGGGCCGCGCCGTGATATCATACTGATAACATGTATAAGTTATCACTAGGGCTCAGTGTTTTCGGTTGTATCCGAATAAATGCGATAAACATTCGCCGGTAAAATCGTTTAACGTAGTTCAAGATTTTGTTGTGCCCTTTCCTGCCCTGTTGAAACCGTTGCAGGAGCTGCGCCTTAAGTTTGGTCTTGTGTGCTTGGCCATGGGCATGTTCTTCAGTCGCTTAAAACCGTATGTCCGTCGAGGTGGTTCTCTTTTTATGAAGCTCTAGAAGATATTTTGGACTACTGGCGCGCCATTTTGTCTTTATTGGGAAGCGACAAAGCCAACGGAACGAAGTGTGAGAAGCTCAAGAGTCTTATTTCATCGCCTGAAGCTGTACACGACTTGCTTGTTAAGATGAGGTTTCTGAAGACCAATTCGTGTGCCGTGCTCTCAATCATTAAGGAACTTGAGGCAGAGGAAGGAGGCAGAGGAACTTGAGAGTACCCTGGCACACCAAGTTTATCCCATACTGGGGGTTCCTTTGCACGCACTCATCAGTCAATGGCGTGATCCAACCGAGGTCTCCGCATCAGATGTCACAAGTCTGTTTGACCTCCTTGACGAGAATGACCGCTTAATGACTGTCGCAAACATTCACAATACTACGCTGCTGTCGCCGAAAAGTGGAGACAGACATCTGAGAGCAACCTGTGCAATCAACTCCAGTACAGCAAAGAATCGTTTTGGTACTGTGTTCAAATTGTGAATCCAAATGTGAAGCATGAGCTGCCCTGTGCGTTCCAGACATATGCGCCTATTTTTCAATTGGTGCTTCTTGAAACTGACGACATGAGCCAGCTCCTGAGTGTTTTTGCGAACTATCAGTGCTATGAAATATGTAACATTGTTGAATCCCTGTCGTTTTGGAGACTTCACAAATGTCCAGTGGCCAGTGCTTTCTCGCAATGCGCTGCGTCTTCTGGCACTTCCTGTTTCTAGCGCTAACGTTGAAAGGGCGTTTTCAAAGCTGAGAGTCGTCAATCGAAAGGAGTGCGCTTCGATCACTGACAGCAACTTCGCAAAGTATGCTTGCGTGTTTTACAATAAGCTTTAAGCTAAGGTTGTTATACACACAAATGCAGGTGTTTTGTGTTGAAGTATTTCGCTTGTGCATATATGTTTTTGTGCATTCAAGCCTTCTAGAAAAAATAAAATGTGCTTCGTGAGTTTTGATATTTTAGTATTTAGATATGAATTGATCTAAAATTTTGGAGTTTTGAGAATAATGAAAAACTCCGAATTTCGGAGAATTGGGAGATTTACGAGAAATAACCTCCGATAAACGCCGAATTTCCGCCAAAAATATAAACTCCGATAAACACCCGCCGACTTTCAAGAAATATAAACACCGAAAACACAGTGCCCTAGCTATCACGCATCTAAGCTGCGGGGTACAGGGAGATCAAAGAACATGCGCGCTCTCATTTGCACACACACATACACTACTCTGACTTTTTGAAACGAAAAATTCCGAATACAAAAGTTTGCCACTGAATTAGCCTAAACCACGGCCTAACTATGAAAAATAGCGAAAATATGTTGGAGCCTAATCAAATAGCTAATTCAAAAGAACAATTACGCACTCTTAAAGAACGAACACGGTCACTAAAATGTATGGCGTGACGTTCCTTCCATAAAGCAGCGAGCTTTTTCTTCGTTTTGCCTTCAGCTATCAAGTCATTCAACAGAACCAAGCATAAAATGACAATAACGGTTTCGCTAGTCTCTTTAAACTTCAAAAACGATTACCAAAGAGCCTGAATCACTTTGCACGCCACAGTGGCAGTACGCGCCAGAACAGTTATGTATGCATGTAGTACATGTCACGACTTATCGGCACTAAGCAAGAAACGAAAGTTTGATTAAAACTTACCAAGGTCTTGTCATGTATGTTGGTTAAGGAAGCGAGAGCATCCATCAGTTCGCCGTAGGCACCGTTAGGGAGTGAAACATTTTTCCGCTGGCCATCCTTCAGCACGACGAGGCAAACGCATCCTGCCATAACTTCCAAAACGCGCACGCATGGGTTCGAAATAGGCGCTGAGCCAGGCAGAGCGGCACAGCTGGCAGTGCGGGAACGAAAACATGACGAAAAGGCGCCAAACAACGCGCATGCGCGCCCCACGCAACCACCGCGACCACAGCGCCAATGCATGGCCTTCGAAATCGAAATTGGATTTCGGTCGCGCGCGTGTTTGCATGGCCTCTAAGACTGGTGTCGCGCTGCCGGCTTTCCTTGATAGCGGTCGATTAGTAATGTGTCGATTAGATTGTAACTTTACTTTGATGAGTTTGAACTCTACAATCCAATTGGAAGCAAACGTGAAAAGCATAAAGTCCTGGCTGGTTATCTGACAGCTCTAAATTCCCACCCCAATTTCGCTCAAAAGTTGACAGCAAATATCTTGTTCTTCTTGTGAAAACTGCCACTGTGGCAAAATTCACCTTGCACAAGATTATTCAGTCACTGCTTGAGGACCTTCAGCAGCTAGAATCTCATGGACTTGAGATAGATGGACAGTTTGTTAAAGGGTCCCTTCGTTATATGTGCGGAGATTTTTTTGATCGGTGTTGGAGATAAGTTGTCTAGCCATAAGATAGGTGATTTTCGTGAATGCTTTTCATCAGGGCCTATCTGCCGTTTTTGTTTGGCAAAGACAGAACATATTGGTGAGAAGTGGCATGAAGAGGATTTCATAATCAGAACAAGCACCTCATGTGTGCAGTAGTGCAGCTGCACAATTGCAAGTACTCGATGATTTTTACACTGCTTTTAGGGAAACTTTTCCAAATGTAAACGTTATACCAAAAATGCACTTCATGATTCATTATCCGAGGCATCTTCTTTTGTACGGTCCTTTGTGCAGGCTCTCCTGTATGCACTTTAGGCAAAGCATAAATTTTTCAAGTCCATTGCAAGGAAAACTCGTAACTTTAAGAGCATTTGTGGAACCCTGAGCCGACGACATCAGATGAAGCTTATGTATACTCATTAACCCAACCGTTAGAATCTGTGGCTGCCATAGGCACAGTAAGAATAGACATAAACTCATTGCCGGATCTTTGGAAAGACAGACTGCAGGAGCTTGACATGCCTGTGAAAAATATGCACAGTGCGACATCTATCACAGTGTGCGAAAGAAAAATCAGTGTCGGTTGTGTGCTACCTGTATTTATAGCAGATGATGACCTTCCACACTTTGCCCAGGTCACGTTGATTGTGGCTTGTGACCAAAAATATTTTGTTTTCACTTCGTACCGTGAGACAAACTATTTTGATGACCACATGCATGCCTTTGTTGTGAAAAGGACAACTCACAATGTCATAGTTGAGGACTTTGGACATCTGTTTTTGACCTGTTAAGCCTGTACAAAGTAAGCGGCAACAACTATGTCACCCCTCGCTATGCTTTTTTTACCAGTGCAGGCTGTGACTTCTAAAGAGAACAACAGAGTAATTAAATAGGCATGTACTTTGAAAATAAATGGTCTAAAGGGCAGCACAAGCAGGTGGCAAATAGGAGTGTTCACTGTTCCTTGTTTAAGCTGAACAAGCAGTCGCTTAATTGTACCACCTCTCCTTTCATATGTTTTTATGACAATATTGTAACAATTAGCTTGGTCTCAGACCTAAAATGCCTTGATTGTGTGGTAAATCACAAAATGTTGGTACAAATATGACTAGTTAACTTGAGGCAGTAGTGTAAAAAATACTTGAAGTTTGAAGTTTACTATATTTCCTTCTTATACAGGAAGAACATCGTGTCATGGTGGTAGTGCTTAGCCCAATGATATTTTAATCTCTGTGTACGACTAGAGTTTTCCAAGGTGTGTCCATTGACTGTGGTATGTGTTATTGCAATTGGTGTCATGCACATAGGTCAGCAAACTCACTCATGAGTCGACTCACTCAGACTCAGATCGGCCCATGATCTGAGTCTGAGTGAGTATGGGTGAAGAATATTTGGGTGAGTTTGAGTCCGTGTGGGTCCCGTTGAGGAAATTTTTGGTGATTCTGAGTCCGAGTGAGTCAGGTTGAGGAAAATATTGGCGAGTCTGAGTCTGAGTGCGCCCTCAGCGCAAAATATATTTCTTGAGTGAGTCTGAGTGAGCTCCACCTTTTATTGCCGACCTATGGTCCTATCTACTCATCTTTAGCATTACTATCAGCCTTATATTGGCTTACGTTTGTACTCAAATCTATTTGCACATATGTCAACGCACTCACGTTCATGTGCCACGTCAATATTTATTGGTCAGAGACGTGAATTGGGAGGGGTGCCATGACCTCTCCCCGCAAACTCTTCACTGAAAGTTCTTGATAAAAATATCTCATGTGAGTCGGGTATTTCATAAAAATGTCCTTACTGGATTAATGATAGCTTGTATTTGAAGGTATAAGATCAAAAGGCGTATCGTAGAGCACCGATTATGTGAGATATTGGCATTAAATAGCATTGACACCAACATCTAAAAAAAGGTAGTTTTACGCTTATGGACTCCTGAGTCGACTCACTCAGGCTCACTCAGGCTAAAGTCAAGCCGTGAGTCTGAGTCTGAGTCCAGCTGAGTAAAACGCTCATGAGTTTGAGTCCAGTGAGTCCGGTTGAGGAAAATTTTGGTGAGTCCGAGTCCGAGTGAGCCCTCAGAACAGAATATATATTTGCTGAGTGAGTCGACTGAGTGCACTCCAACTTTTTTGCTGAGCTATAGTCATGCATGTGGCAGCTACATTTAAAGAGGAGCTGCTAAGTGAACTTCTGTTGTATTAAATATCATTGTTCATGATAAACTGTAGATGCTTGAAATGTAATAATCAATAAATGTGATTGTGCTCGTGTGTCTTCTGTCTTTTTTGTAGTATTACGTCATGCTGGTTTCATTATAATTATGTCCAGAGTTTTTAAAATGATAATCTAATTTGTCTTGTATTGAATTACAATAAGTCCACATTAGGTGTGAGCTAGGTGTTTGCACAGCTATGATGGAAGGGGTTGAAGTCAGGTTAGGCTTGGGAGGCCGGCTCCCCCTGCATTTTTGACGGGGGTCTGGACCTGCCCTCGGCAGGTCAACCGTAGCACTACAGCACCCATTTGAAAAGTGTTGGAGTTGATTTGTTTGGCAGTAGAGCCTCGTGCAGGGAAATTCTGAACCATCAGTTTTCCGAATATTGATTCAACTATGATTATTAGGTTGGTATGGTGTGAGCAAAACAGGAAAACGTGTATCGTTGTACTCCTGCATGCATTTCCTTGAGATGATACACACAATGGGTCACCACCTTATTCGACTAAGCTTCTTGGCAGAAGTGCTGAAACAGTATGCCATACATAGGCGTGTGGAGGGTTCCCCATCAGGGGGGGCAAAGGTTCATCGCAGTGCCCCCCCATCCTACTAAGTCAATGTATGGGGCAGATTTTGTGCCCCCCCCCCTCTTAGGCGACTAGAAGGGTCAATGTACGGGGCAGATATTGCGCCCCCCCCTTCCCCCCCTGCGCGCATGCCTATGATGCCATAGCATACTGTTTTATGAGGCAACTGAGCGTGAGGCTACCTGCTTGTGAATTAATGAAGGCTCACCTTGGTCTCCTTACGTTACCAGTAAATTTTCATTTCTTTAGTAGTGCAAGGCGAGTCTGGTGTAATACTGAAGGAGCACAATTCTCACGTCTTTTATAGGCAAGTGTATGCAAAAATAAAATATAGCATTGTCGTACCTGAGGTTGTCAGTGCAGTGAGTAAATGAATGTTCTGCGTTGCAGCTAGAGTTATTTCTTTCGAGCTTGCATATCTTTAGCCCTTTACATCCCAAGTTATTTTTCAAAAATTGTTGCCAAAGTCTTCATTTTTTTAGTGCTTGATTGGAAATCCCCAGAATACACTCTGAATAATATATTTCTTTGTACAAAATTCATAAGCATTTCTTCCCTTTTAGAGACAATTGGCTTGACTACACTGCGATTGTCCCTGCAACAACTACTGTATATATGAGCCTGTGAGAGCATGCCCCCCCCCCTCCTATCAAGGGATATTTTAAGCACTGTGATGGGGGATAATGATATCTTCTGCAACAAGCAGTCGCCTACAAACTGTTAATAACACGAATGAGCCACAGAGTGCGTGGGAGTCATCTTTAAGAATAGCCAGCCAGACAGCACTTAAATGCAGCCGCCACAACACAGTGCATTTTTGTTTCTTGAGCTCTCCAGTACTTCTGAAGGGCGCAAAAGCTTACTTATTGCCGTCCTTGCTGCATTAGATGATACGTACGCAAAGGATTCTTTTATGGAGTCACAAAGCAAAACATTCATGCGCTTTAATTTAAGGGCACACTACGCAACACCAAACTAAAATTCAACAGTAAACATCTGCAGCATCCCTCATATATAGTCCAGGGTTGCTTTGGAGAGTTAAATTCAATCAATCAATAGACATGGAAATAACAAATGACAACATATTGGTAGTCATCTTCATGGAGTAAACAAAAAACTCAATAACAAAGCATTTATTGTTCGCTAAAGTGCATGCAAAACACTTACAGGCTTGCACGCGTTGGTGGGTTCTTGGACACAGATTTAGGTGTCATAAATGATGACGTTTTTCTCTATTAAACTGCACTGATGTATAAAAGGCTTCCCAGCTTTGTGTGCAGGGGCGAAATGTCAGCTCTTAAAAGCTGGTTTTAAAAGACAATGATGAGGAATTACAGGGTCTGTTTTTTTTTAAACTTTAACTGTTTGACAGCTGTTGCACAAACATCTGGAACACACACATAGCAAACGAAAGGACACTACATGTTGCTTTATCTGTAAAGACACATACATTGCATATGGGCATGACAATGTCAACTAACTGTTGATCATATTTACGTCTTTAGGTTACCTTTAAAATAGTGGTGGATTGGTCACTTGTGTGACAAACTGCACAGAATTTCACAAAAATTGCACATCATTTCAGTTGCAATTCTTCAGGGCATATTTCCAATATGTAAATGAGACCATTCAATATGTTAAAGTTTTTCATATCTAGTAGGCATATTTTTCGCCAGCAAGGCACTTATATTATGAATAAATCGCAGTGCTATAACAGACGAACATCTACTTTCTATAAAACTTCGGTTTGGGCTGGATGGTGTTGGCTAATTCTTAAAGTTCGGGAGGATAGCGTTAAAGAACGCTGACAAAAAGGGAACATGTAAATAAGACGGCTGCCCATTTTTTACTACACATAGTCTCATTTACAAAAAAAAAGTGAAAATGTGATTACCTGCAGCCCGTGACTGCTCCCGTGCAGGTTGCATTGCAGCAATGCAAAACTATTTTTATGTGAAGCCTTAATCAGTGGCGGATCTAGCCCCTCGTTTTAGAGGGGGCGGTCACTTGAAGTAAAACTGGTGAGGGGGGGGGGGTCTTGACTTTTTTGTTTTTAGTAGTTACTGTCATCACAAGAAGCTCATCACAGCATAAATACTGTTAATTTGTGCTGACAGTGGTCCCGCTCATTTGTCGTAATTGGTGATGAGGTCGACAACAGGCAGTGAAGGAGGGGGCAGGGAGCGTGCCTACACAGGCCTTGGGGGCGGGGGGGAATCACCCCTACCGCCCCCCTCTGGATCCGCCACTGGCCTTAATTGTTCTCTTTGTCTCACATTCTAGTGATATCAATAAACAGTGACTCTAAGGAAGGTATAGAGGACATTACCTGTATATTTTAACCATATATATATCATAGTAATTATGACATAAATGGAAAGAAATTAAAGTGTATGAAAAATCAACCTGCCACAGGTAAGGACTGAACCTACAGCCTTTGGATAACGCATTCAATGCTCTATCAATTGAGCTACAGCTGTGGTCGCTTTCCCATACCCTGTACTTGGTATCTATGTTCGTGCAATCCTGGAGGCGCTGCCATCTGTCGTGACATAGCATGTCAACTTATTACAAGCCAGAAGCTGACCAACAAACCCTAGCATACTACCTAAGGCACAAAGTCTTCCGAAATGAGACCCTCCCTGCTTGCAGCAAGTTGATCTTTTTTATCCACTAATTCCTTTCCATTTATGTATAACACTACAATTAAACATACAATTACTGTCCCTTACACCTTCCTTAGCTTATTGGTGCACGTTAAGGAGTGGACAAAATTTCCAGAGCCCTCCATTACTCTCATAATCATATCGTGGTTTTGAGGCGTTAAACCCCATCAATTATTATTATATTAAATTAGCTTACTTGAGCACACCCTTGCCTCCCTTGTAGCTGTGACCTCTGGTCATGTGTAATTACAGTAGGAAATCTATTTCTTGAATAGTGATGCTCAGTACTTGTTTCTTGCACTCGAAGTATCATCTAATATTTGTTGCTTAGTTTCATCATGTGGGGCCTTTACCACTTTCAGCGAACCAAACAAATAGTTTATATGCATGTTATGATAACATATCAGTTGCTTTTAAAGGTTGATCTCCATGTAATTGAGGACATGTATACGCTACATTGCTTGTCATTTAGCGGTGAGGGTGGGAGGTGTGTGCGTCTCGTCTGCACCTACTTGGGCCAGTATTTTGTGGCAATGCTTCGGGGCTATGCTCGATGAGTATTATCATCCACCGCTGATGGCCAGCTGATCACGTGGCGGATCACCGCTTTAACCACTGGCCAAGCACGAAAACTCAAAGCTGCAAGATATATCGTCTCGAAGGATAACCGAGTAAAACCATCATTTCTCAGGCATTTGCTCTACATACATCTAGTACTTCAATTGCAACTGCTGAAGCCAGTGGCGTAGGCAGAAATTTTTTTCGGGGGGGGGGGGGCGCCTCCTTGATCCGACATGGGGTCTGGGCAGATAAGTGGGGTCGGGTGTCATTTTGTGCTCTGTATACCATGGGAAAAAATGTTTCAGGGGGAGGGGCACGGGCCCGTGTCACATTAGCTGATGCCAGTATCGACACGATACAACGAGCTGCCTTGCTCGCCGCACTCCGTCGCCAGGGTATTCCCGCGGCTACACAGAGGGACCTCCTCTTCCCTGCAAAGCACCACACCCAGGTTTTCAAGGCGGTTCTTCGCTTCCTTGAGGACACTGGACTGGCCAACCGGCTATAGTAGCCTCCCGCCGCGTCCTCGGTCATGGACAGCATTCCTCCTCTCCTTCTCCTCCCTCTTGTCATCTTTATCTCCCTTTCCCCCTTTCCCCTACAGGCGCTGAGCCGTGCTCCCAATTAGGGTTGCAGAAGTTGCGCCTTTTCCTTTCCTCAACCTCTCCTCCTCCTCCTCCTATCGACACGATAGCGCACTCAGGCTGTTTTGTTAGTCCCACGACTCTCGCAGTAATAGTTCACTTGTCACGGAAGAGCACTTAACTCACACAAAGTAACCTTGGACGCGGCTTGACACGGCCACTGCTGGGCCACGGTAAATGCACTTCACTCAGCAGGCTGCTGCACTGCGCGATCCGCCGTCAGGTCATTTCGTCATCATAACCAGCACTTTTCTGTCGATCCACTTGCATGGACTATTTGCTACTTCATCAAAATTTTCGTAGTGGGCGGCCTAATCAGCTTGAACACTTCAACGATGCTAAAAAAAAGTTCTTCAACTTCCGCAGGCGAACCGCCATGTTGGTTTGTTGAAGGCGGAGTTATCACCGATCGCCGGCCGCGCGTTCACGGGCGTTGACTGTGTAGACGTCGCGGGCGTTGTTTGCGTGATAACTCTGCGTATTCACGAGTAAACAGAAACACAGGCACGTCTTGTATATTTTTAACAAAAACGTTGCGAGGCGAACGATCGAGGCAGCAGCGACGAGGCGATCGACTGTCGTAACTTGGGCACGGCCGCTTTGTTTCCAACGCACGTGCAAGGCGCGTAACCAAAGACGATCGGCCAAGGTCAGGGACGCACTGGCTGTAGCTCGAGTTCACCGGCCGCATTCGGCGCCAGCACAGGAAACACTACACGACGTGAACGTGGACTTCGAGCCTTGAGCACTCTCACTCGGCGTTGCTGCTATAACTGCATCTCAGGTGCGCTATTGCATCGTCCGTAAATTCGAAACAAAACCGACGTCAGGCAACGAGCGTCCAATACTGAACCCTTATGTCGGTTTTTCGCCTAGTAGGTTCCCCTAATACGTACAACACATGTGTACAGATAACGACAACATACGGGTTCTTTGGTGAGACAGGCGAGCAAGGGCGTATTTTTAACCCCCTTTGTGGCTTGCGTGCCGTCTCTCCTTTTGATACGCCCATTTCACTACGGAATGAAATCAGGTGATGCCACGTTAGTACTCCCTTATTTTGAGCATCTCGACGATAAGGGTAAAATAGCGGTTTCAGCCCATTTTGCGCCCAACCATGGGAGTTCTTACTTTGGGCTTGGGAGTTAAAAGGAGATGTCGACAGCTAAAAACGCCCATATGGGCTAATTCGTGTTTACAGTGTACTCACGTGTAAAAATAAGTGTTTATTGTAAAAAAAATACAAACAGCGCTAAAAGCAATGCTCAACGCTGAAGGAAACGATAAACGTGACGTCCGATATTCTGGTGCTTTTGATCATTTCTTTTGATCGTTTCAATGTTTCTTCAGCAGCTTCCCACCGGCAAAACACCTAGGAAACAACTGGGTATTTCTCATTGCACTGCGCACAAGACGAAGCATTGAGCATACCCAGTTGGGTACGTGAGGACCTTAATATAGTACATTGTCAAGCACAAAATAATCGTATCGTACATCGTCAAGCACAAATTTCTCTAGAACTGTGCCAACCGAACGTTTCAAACTCTCTTGCACTTGATCGCAGTAGAAAGGCTTGTTGTCGTACTCCCTCCAAAACTCCGGGGTCAGGCGATGGGCGGGCTACTGGCATGTCATCCTGACGAAAAAAAAAGCAAGAAGACACATTCGACGTTATGTTCTTAGATCACCTGCCCTTTTCGCCCATCACAAAAAAACTTCTACTTGGGAAGCGGTTGTTCTCATTCTGTTGTACACCTTGTCGAATTTTGTTTAAATAGATAGTGTCACAGAAGTTGGAAATTACAAAAGTGTTTTCAGAAGCTGCTAATGAAGCTTTCGTATAGTATTTTAACCATAAACTTACCACAGTTATGAAAGAAAGCTTAACATCAGTTCCTCAGAAATACTCGTCGACCTCCACGAAATAAATGCATACGGGCATTGAACGTCTGACCGAAGATGACTGACTTCGTTGAGCTTCTCCATGAAACTTCCAGTTTTTTTAGAAGTGAAGCTCTGTTTCGAATGTCGGCTGCAAGTGAAAACCACAGCACAGTCGCAATTTGATGAGAATCACGTACAAGGAAAGCAGTTTTACAATAGACTCACGATTCATTCGTTAAGTAAGTAAGATTTTTAGATGGGAGTGAAACGCAAAGAAGAAAATGAATAAAAAACACAAGAAGAAAGATCGTATGCTCAGTTACGGCATTGTAAACAACACCACGGCCGGTGTTGCTGCTGCTGCTGCTGCTGCTGGAAAACCTGCAAGGTGTGCGCTCCTGGCCAGTTGCTCGATAAAACTGCGCCTGGCTCTTGTGTCAGAAGGTCTTGCCACCTGCAAACCTATTCAAATTCTGTGTATACTATCACGAGGATGAACAACAATTATATCCCTTATTACGACTGCTGTATGAATTTCACTTCTCTGTAATAACATTAACAATGATCAATCCAACATAAATAATAAGCTGCCAACGAAAACAACAATACTTTTATACAACCACGGTTATATATCGCTGTTGCATCGCATGAAATGATGGATGAGAGAACAAAAATGCCATCACCTAGCTAACGTCTAAATTACATATGACGCATTACTTTACCTTCATCGAGATCAGCAATTTGCACAGGCACCACAGCTGGTGCATGATGCACTGATGTACTTGTCCACACTTGACTTGGCACTGCATAACACTAATGGGCAAATGTGACCCGAAACCACAGAAATCAGTGAAGGGGCAGAGTAAATACGCAAATGTATTCATGAGCATGAATGAGGCTGGCTTTAAAACTTGTTAGAAATTAGCCAGAAAAACGCGTTTTAAAGACTGTCGCTATTCAGAAAGTCAAATTGCAGATTTTTCCTCCTAAAAACAAGAGATGCCGCTAGTCGTATCTATGAGCGCCTGATCCAATGAAACGGTACTAACGTCTTCGGTACTCGTAAGTGCAGTTTTATTACTTTTTGATTGGGGGAAAACTTTTCCGCTTCCCAAAGGTAAAAAAAAGAAATGTAAATGCGAAGTATAACGACCTACCATGAAAGGACGTCCTATCATCATTCAACTGCTAGCAAAAATATGCTTCCTTTGATTGCCGCATAGTATCATTGACCATAAATGCAGAGGACAGTTACTTAAAGTCCCTAGATTTTTCCCTCAGTTACTAGCCGAAAGATAAGAAGCCATGCGAGAGCTAAAATTACACAGCTTGTCAAGCAACACGAATTGATTATCTCAGTGACACTTGTCAAGAGCGACGAAAGCCTCTGAACTGTACAAGAGTTGACAATAAATGCGATCAGCACGACAACACGTGTGCGACTACAGAGACGGATCACGATTACAACAAAGATAAGTACTCGTATACTCGTATTGTTACTCGTACGCATACTCGTATAGTTATTTCAAAAGCCGGCAATAGAATATTCTGGCAGCTCAATACCATCATTCATATATATCAGCGCAAGCATGCAACAGTGTGAACACTAACAGCACGAGCATATATGTGAAGAAAGAAGAACACTCACCCAGGCTGGTACGATGCCCCGGGCTGTGTCCGCAGTGTGCGCACCAGCGAGACAGAAATGGCGCGAAAGCGTCGTGTAATCCTGCGTCAACTGCTTGCGTGTAGCCATGGCACGTGCAAGGGGATGTCCCTATGTCCTCGCAACACCCCCTTAATATTGAGATAAGAGAATTTTTCCATGGCGGCCGAGTACCGGCTCACGCGGCACGCTCACAAACCACACCAACCTATTAAACATCCGCCGCTGTCGTGGAATGCGCTAAAACTAACCACTCGCGCCAAAAACGCAACCCCCTTCCCGTCGCACAATATCTTCGGATTCTCGCTTTTACCGCCTTCCTTTCTTTCTCTGCGCAAAAATAGCAGAAGCGGAGTGCAACGGAGAGCGTAGCAGCCCCTATTCTCTCTCACGCACGCAAGAGAGAGCGCGTAGTTAGCTCCATGCGTATACCTCCTCGCAGCATTGCTCGCCTTTGCGGCTGACGCTGTCAGCGCATGCGTATACACCGACGCTTGCGCCGACAAGTTATAACAGGCGGGAGCATACGCTGAGCTGTAGCCAGGATTCTCACTTACGCGGCCCACACCGACGCGCGACTACTGCAGGCCGTCTATAAGGCGGCGGTGAAGGGTGCACGTTTTTTATATACGCTTGTCACGGCTAACTCCTGTTCGAAGGCCTACTATAGCCGGGAGTTTTCCTGAGTTTTGAAGCGTCCCGCCTACAGGGCATGAGTTAGCCAGGACTTGATTAAGAGTGTAAGCAAGAACGCCTAACACAACGCCTAGTTACTACGGTTAAAGTCCAGGGACTTTAACTACGACAGAGACGCTGCGCCCCTCGCGGTGAGCAGTTGCGCTAACCGCGCATATACGCTACCATAGAGCAGTTAGTATTCCCGAGTCGCAGTACGTATTTTATTCTCAAAAACAGCACAGCCAGTTCGTCCGCTATCCAATTTATAATGTCGATGAGTGCAGAGCGCCCTGGATGCGGGTGGGTTTCCATTGTCCTGTTCACTTTAAATTTCATTTTTAAAGTCGTATTCAGTAACAGGAGGTCTTCAAAATGAGGTACCATGCAGCATCTTTTTTCGACACCGAGCCACACTTTAAAAGTATTTTCTGTTGTTTCTATGCGCGACGCCGGCTTGGCTGGCAGGTTATAAACGTGTAGCTTTCATTATATTTACTGTATGACCCCAACCTATCACGCTTAACCTTATTTAGTCGACTAAGCCATCCTTTATAATTAAAGGCCATTGTCCAGCAATCAAAGTGCCACATTCAATTTTGGAAGCTTGAAACACGCATTAGCTTGCCGCATTTTTGCACCACATACACGAACACCAGAGGCGTCGACGACATTGATAATTTATCTAAAATTGAGGTTACACAAAAGAAGCCAAGAAGTTGCCCAGATGTTCTTTTCGTATGCCTCCGGGCTAAAACAGTAGCAGGCCGTAATTGGCGCAAGTTCCCTTATAAAAACCACTATTGAGTACTGATTGAAAATCCGTGGACAATTTTTTAATCAACCGGTTTACAATGGCCTAATAGAAACTGTTGAACTAGCCACAAAAATACACAATAAATTTTCTGTTGAGTATATGACCGAAATAGTCGTTCACAAAAAATGTTGACTTACTGTTGTGCAATCATTGAGTACCACCGTATGTTTTGCAGGGCATTACCAAGCGTGTTAAGTATCGAAACCTTTTTATGGATGACACAACTCAAAGTAAGCGCCCATATGACCAAAGAGCACATATTACAGACGTCCAGTGTATCAGCGGTCGTCTTTCGCATGCATACTAGCTACTTCGGCAACGTGATTTCTCAAGCCTGTCCTTTCTAATTAGCTCTAACCGAATGACCCACAACATAACTATTCATGCCGTGACATTTCATTGTTGACGTCTTCCTCTAGTAACCGAAGCAACGTAGGATAAGTGTAACCTCTGTGTACAGAGCAGTGCGCAGCAACTGTACTGCAGCTGAATACACAAAGAAAGCTTTATTAATGAATTACTGGGGTTTAACGCGTGAAAACCCCAAAGGGATTATAAGGCACTCCGTTATGGAGGGCTCATATCAGGAAATCTGAGACACCTGGGGTTTTTTAACGTGCACTTAAATCGAAGTAAATGGGCCTCTAGCACGTTCGTCTCCATTAAAACAGCTACCGCCGCAGCCTGGATTGAAACCACGATGTTCGTGTCAGCAGCCAAGCACCGTAACCATCGCACCACCGCGGCAGCCACAAAGGCGGATTCGTTTGAGGGTATAACGGTCATAAGCAGTGTTTAAGGAGAGGCATTGTACCGCTGTGGATGCATGCTAGTAACAAAAATTGAAATACCGTTAAGCTTCAACGCGATAGCGATATTCACGCGCACGCACGCACATGACATACGTACAGTTAAGGTAAAGGTTTGCGCTCTCTTCAACCGCACTTTTATGAGAACAATGTTTTGTGCATCCAATGTGTACGAGTGAGTATCGCCTTCCAGATCGCTAGCCTGCCTTCGCTTCTCCTTAGAGACCCAAACCGTGCCGCAAAGAAAGCGAAAGTGCGGGTACCCTCTAGCTCATATCTTTATTTGCATCTACCTCGAATTTTCGCTCCCTGCCAACGCTGCTTTTTTTTCGCTCGAAACCAAAGAAGCCAACACCGACACCGGAGTTTCTGCGAAACGAGCTCTTTAACGCTATCGCGGGCATGATGTAAAAGTGTCTACCTATGGATAGCGAGGGCTCGGTTCCTCGGCGCATAATACAACGCCTGCCTGTACGCGGAGTCGACTACACTGTGTATCTGAAACCTCACCGCAACGAGCTATCAGATGAATGTGACGTAGCGACGACCATGTTTGCTTTTCATTTTATTTTATTAGTAATCCTGCTTTCAGTAAACCATTGCGACTCGAACGCTTGAACGCGAGCTTGCGCGCCATGTCCTATTGCGACAAAGGAAATGACGCAAAAAAAGGATAAATTTTTTGTGCTGCATTGCGGCAGCAAGTATGCAGGTTGCAAACGTCGTTAACCAGCACGCTTTACGTAACTTAATAACAGCGGTTACCGCCTAACTTCATGACGGTTTTGTAGCGCTGGCGTTGTATCTGGTGTATCCATCCGCGCGGCCGTTGAGTAACGTCAGTCGAGCACGCGGAATTCGGATGTGCCAGTCGCGCTCTCCGCGCTTTTCTCCTCTCGCTTTGTTTCTTGTTCTATGAGTGCAGTTATTCACAAAAATTTTGAACGCAGCTGTGAAGAAACTACGTTGCGGCATGCTCAGCACTCGTGTACCTGCATGCCAGTGCTACGTTCCTCTCGAGTGACTGGCAGTGGCTGTGTTACGCGGATTGGAGTTAGGCTTAGTCCCATAACGTCTCCTGCGAAGTAATAGACGTCTCAGTTTGGGTGCGAGACTCTCGCAGCTTCATTTCTGCTTAGATGGAGGGCCGGACGCGATCACCCATATGTGCTTTTACCATTTGATGAGACAAACGCCCTCGGTGGAAATATTAAAGGATTTAATGTAGTATAAACCTCATCCTTGATCTGCTGGTCAAAACAGGCAAAGACAGAGCAAGTCTCCAGCAATGGCCGCTCGTGCGCGCAGCCACTTCATCTTCCTCGGAAGTTGCAACAGACGTATTTCAGTTTTAAAATTGGGGGGCGCTTAAGCTTCGCCTTTAATAGTTGAACGCGATAGCGATATCCTGCCCCTAGTGCACACTTCGTACACTACGAGTGTTTAACAGAATGCGCGCACTAAGGTGTTAGCCCTATGTAATGGGTAGCATGCTTTAAACCAGGAGCAATGCGCGAGAAACTTTTTCGAAGTTGCGATGCACCCACTACGTGGTCTTAAGGGAACACGCGCAGTAGTGTGTGTGCCTTTTGTAATGGGTGGCTGTCTTTAAACCACCAAGTCGTTATGATATTGACGTGGTGTGACGCCCGATGGCAATGTACGCTTGTACCACGCAATATTACTGCCATATTACACCTCGTACTATGACAGCTGTATACAGGACGCGTATTTTTGGGAAGCATGAAAGTTACTTTCAGTGCAGCTCCAAGCAGAGGCGTGGCTGTGTGGTAGAACACCTGCTTGCCACGCAGACGGCCTGGGTTCGATTCTCACTCGGACCGAACATTTTTATTATTTATTTTATTTGCAGCTTTTTCGATTTTTCGGTCACGGACAAGATGATGATTTTTCGCTCACAACCAACGGTGCCGACGCCGACGGCGGAATTTCTGCGATACGAGCTCTTTAACGCTATCGCGTTAATAAATAAATCATTGAATTAGTCGTTTCTTGTTAGCCACGGGACTGCTTTATTGTTATGCCACATTCTTTCTTTTGTTATTTTTTCTTGGGTTACGCATATCTGTTTCAACGTCCCACGCGTTCACTTGCTTCCAATGAAAATACATTCGAGATACGCTATTCATAGTCATTTTTCTCTTTCGTATATATTGTGTTGCCGTTCCCGCCCACGCATAAGTTGTTATAGCAACAACCTCAATATCCTTGCTTAGACAATGTATGTATGTATGTATGTATGTATGTATGTATGTATGTATGCTGCAATGTGGAAACCATACGACGTCCACACAAAGGAAAAGAAAAAATTGGGGGACCCTTAAGCTTCGCCTTTAAGAGTTGAACGCGATAGCGAAATCCGGCCCCTAGTGCGCACTTCAACCACTAAGTGCATACTTATTAATGTGTATTGTTACACACACACACACGCACGCACGCGCGCGCGCGAATTTTACAGGCTTTCGATCTAAAGCAAGAGTCGCATGGCCTCCAAGATATACGCCGCGCGCCGGCCCTCTCGGATGCCATGCAAAGTCGAGATATATTTCTCACAATGCCTCACAGATTGCAGCACATTATCTAGCGTTTGCTGCGTTGGCTTGATATGTTTTCCTCTAGATGGACATAGTTGTCCATTTTTAGAGCTGTTTGAAAGTTCGTGTGTGTATTTAGCGGCGATGGCTGCACTATCCCGGCGTTTTTCGACGTAGTTTGATGGCCTCGCGAATGCGCCTACCGTATGGGCTCGTTTTCGTCGTGACACCTGCCGAACAAAATGCGTCGAGACTCCTCACTACATGACATTTATGTAGTGTTTTTGTCCGAAGCAGCTGCAAGCAGCATCGTGGCTTTGTGGTAAGACACCTGCTTGCCACGCGAACGGCCCGGGTTCGATCCTCATTGGGACCGAAGATTTTATCGTTTATTTTATTTGCTACTTTCTCGATTTTTCGCTCACGGATGATTTTTCGCTCACAACCAACGGTGCCGACGCCGACAGCGGAATTTCTGCGACACGAGCTCTCTAACGCTACCGCGTTAACACTATATTTTAAACACAAGCATGGTACCGTCGCCTCAGCTTCACCACAACCTCCTCATCTTCCTACAATACACCTGCCCATACCATATGGCTTTCTTCCTCTTCATCCAGTTGGCTACAACAACACGTAACGTCTTTCCACCGGGGGAGGGGGAGGAAAGGGGCGATAATTGGTGGCGGAGCAACTGGGAAGAGAAGGTTGTACCCTTCCTCGAGAGGTTGACAGTTCCCTTCAGCAAATGGCCGCATTAATGGCGCATGAGTAGACCATGGTTCCAAAATGCGCGCTTTGACTGGACAGTCACACGCAGTGGTCTTTCCTTGCGGTGTCGAGCCACCTTGCTGTATGTAACAGATGACGTTGAATCCATGGGCAGACCGTTGGAGACAGTGTCCGCCGCCTCGTGTTCGCACTCTGCGTACGCCGACCATTCTTCAGATCGTAGGTGTGGTTCTGCAAAACATACATGCGACGGCTGTCGGCGCCCAGTGCAACAGTATTCTCGGTTATATCGCTGTGCGGGTCGTGCATGAGTGCACTGCTCAGATTGCTGGAAAAAGTGAACGCTCCACTTTGCCAAGAAATTTCTGAGCTTGGAACTATCACCGCCATAGGACTCGTTCATCTGTGTGGCCTCCGCATGCTCCTACCCTGGGCTCCTCACATACATGCGCTCACCGCGCGGGTCCCGCAGACAATCATTGCAGCGTATCTGTGGCAACAGCTTCAGAACGAAGGGTTCGTACGAAAGTAGTGCAGGTTGCGACATAAGCTGCGCGTTGACTGGTTCACCGCTGCCGCAGGCATCCTGCTGGCGCTCCGTCATCACCTCACTGAGACTCCCGCCTGACGGCTTGGACCTCGGTGTGTTAGCCTCGTTGGCAACTGTTGTCACACTAGTGGACAGTAGCCCGTCTCGGCTGTTGCAATAAGTAGCTTGACTGGGGAAGTAACCTTGGGTAGTTTCCGCCGAAACGATGAATAGCCGCTATACAGAGGCCGGAAAATGTTCCTCCTCTGGTTACAGCCCTTGTTGTGATGGCGTTGATGTCGTCTCAGTGTACTCGCCGAGAGCACAGCTCTCGACCACCGGCAAAGCTGCCGCCTCACACTCTCTTCCTATCTTCGCACACTCACACAGGCTCTGCTGTCTGCGCCCCCCCCCTCTCGCTCCAACAGACCAGCGCTTCCGTTAACAATCCTCTGCTCCTCAACGCTGGTCCGTTCTTGAACATTTGACGTTTCACCTGTATTCTCGACAGCACACTGCGATTCCTTTTCCATAACACAGTGAAGAAACTCTTCGAACTTGCGCAGCTGCCTGTGGTGCAGCTCCTCCAGCGCCTCCTTCATCGAGCTATCCCGTTCGTCCATCAGTCCATCCATTGCACGCATCCCTCCGCATCCCTCGATGCATAACCTTGCATAGTCTGTCGTATCGCGACGTCGCACAAAAGGTAGAACATATGAGAACATTGGTTTCCTATATCTATGTGATTGTTTTGCCAATATGGAAAAAAGCTATATCAGTAATAAAGCACTATCGCGGAGAGCCCTCTGGTCGTCTCATGTCTGAAGCTGGCGTCACGCTGGTCCCAGGTTGGATGCATATAGGCCGAGAAGGCTAGACGTTTGGAACGCCACTGTCGCCGAAGGGCTTACTCATTTTTTCCGACCCAGCGAAGCGACAGTGAAACGCCAGCGTCGGGAGTTAGACAAAGATCTACGGCACAAGGAAGCGTAGGTCAAACGCCAGAGCCGGGTGTTACACGTAGCGCTCTCGGAACAGGAAACATCAGAGAAAAACAGTTGAAACGAGATTGTATAGCACAGAAAAGAGATAATAGCAAACATATCGAGCAATAAGAAGAAAACAACATAAAATGATAGGTATTATAAGATAATCGCACGAAAAGGAGAAAAAGAACAAAAAAAAAGAGATAAACACGGGTCAAACAGAAGCGACACAGAGGCGAGTCATCGCTCCGCACTTCATACAACTTTCACTTGAAGTGTAGCTGGTTTTACTTTTCTTTCTGTTTTATGGAAAGACTTTCTTTATAGGACCTACATTTAACAGTTTGCAGCTACCGGGTACCATTTGAACATTTACAACTGGAGCGCATATTCGCAACCACAAATGATAAGGCGATGCGACATCAGCAGGAAATAAAGCTGCATTAAAAAAGAACTAATGATGCCTTATCTATATGCAGTGCAAATACAGCTACACCCGACAGCCACGCCTAGATTACATGTCATGCATGTTTGCGACCTCGGTTACGTAATTCTGGCACGCGCGTTTTTATAATTTGAGAGCGCAGCTCTCAGGCGCCCTCTCATGCGTTGAGCGGCGTCGCCGTTGGCTGGCTTTGGCGGCGTAACCGATATAGCGAACGAGAGTGAAAGAGAGCGAACGTGGTGTCTGTCGATATGACAAGGCACTGGCCTCTAACCTCGCTTTCTTCCTCCTTCAAGCGCGTTGGCCCCTCGGTCGGAGCTTCTGCTCGTGCCGGGCCGGAACGTGCACTGTGGCTGGTTTCGCTTGTCGTAACGGGGCCGTCGTCGTGTCGCTTGGCTCTCGACGCCTGCAATGCACAGAGTGGTGTGCGTAGCACTCGAGCGCTGGCAGTTTCTGTGGCGATATGTAACGAATGTTGCATTGCTACAACTGCGGACAGCCAAAACTTGAAACACAGTTGGCGTCGCCCCAACTGAAAGCTGCACTGAGAATTCGTACTACGCAGTATCATAATCGTCGGTAAAGTTTATTTGTGTTCTCGCCCTCTAAGACTATTACTCATGCAGAGTCTGTATCACAGCTTGGCCACTTGACGGCTTTTATCGATGTCTTTTGAGAAAATCTGCAAAGGCAGACGGTGCTTTATATTGCACATGGTCATAGCGCATAATATAGGTCCACTGAGCTTTCATACAAAAAGCGTTTTGGTACCTCGTAACTATATCGCCAGATAGCAGCTACGGACTCCATCAGCGTCCGCAGCCCGACGCTTAACCGCGGCAAAGAAATGTGATTCGGACCGTATGTGCGTGACTCGCGAAACAGAAATGTCCGGCAAATAGCATTTATGTAGAGTCGCGTGAGACCCGGTACAACAGCTCCGCGTGACTTGCCAAAGTTTCTTTAGCAGCGACTCCTACGTTTGAACTGAAGAACAACCAAGTAATTTAGCGAGTGCCTGGCGAGAACGTAAGCTTTCGCCTGTGCTCACATTAGCGTTATAGAGAACTGGAATAGTAATAACCTTTTTATCTATTTATATGTTTATTATTGCTTATTTAATATGTCATACATGCCATCATATAGGGCATGAGCGAAGGGGGGAGTTTTAAAAATTAACATAAAATGTCACATGTTTAGACCTCGAATCGTCCTACAAATCAACAGAAAATAATTTTTAGTAATTATACAATGAAGAAACAAGCGTACGGAAGTTCAAACATGCACGATAATCGCAATACCCCCAAAATGGTGGGGAAAGGTGTGTATCGTTTCTATAAACATCGTACAGTTAAACAAATTATTTTAAAAAGTGTTTCTTGAGCATCAAACATCGGAACATGAGGTGTATGAGTTTTCGTTAAGGGGAGGATCGTCTTTCTTTTTAGTGTCCCTTTAGCAGCGGAGCACTGTATTAAAACATGGCACTGTACTAAAATGACAAAGTAAGCAAATACCGGGCGTTCCATATACGTCGGTAATAGCGAAGCAAGATTACAAAAGATACCGCACGCTAATGGCTCTTGTACTGATGTAATAGAACAAACATTAAGGAAGAAATTACCTATGTGCGTGCTATTAGCACAAATTCAATGATAGCAGTACAGAAATTATTGCACTGCAGTGTTCCAATTCCATGTTCACGAGCATTAGTGATTACATTGGGAGTCTAAAATGTAGACTTCATACATCCGGGCAATCGTGTGTAACATACTCATATTTACGCTGAGCTCGTAGGCAAGAACACGGCAAGAAATTGTTCCCAACGTGCGAGATGAACTGTGATGTGCGAGCTAAATATTCTTGGACAACGCGGAAGAATGAAACTCTGTCGCGGCAGATAACTTCTTTATTACTGATGTGCCTGTTTTCCGTATTGGAAAAACAATCACATAGATATGGGACACCAATGCATAGATGTGCTCTATCTTGTGTGCGAAGTCGCGATACGACAAACCTTGCAAGGTCATACCTCGAACGAGGCGGGGGCAGAAAGTAAGGATTGCTTTTGTAGATACATACATACATACATACATACATACATACATACATGAATGCATACATACATACATACATACCTACATACATACATACATACATACATACATACATACATACATACATACATACATACATACATATTATTAGCAAGGATGACGAAGTTATTGCAATTGGGACTTAACTTCGGCAGGAACGGCAACACAAATAATATATACGAAACAGAGAAACGACAATGAATCGCGTATCTCAAATGTATTTTATTGAAAGCAAATGAACGCGTGGGAGGTTCGGACGATTATGCGTAACCCAAGAAAAATTCAGAAAAGAAAGAAGGTGGCAGAATAAAATGAAACAATGCGCAAGAATTTAAGGTCGCTCTCAGGAAGGCTGATTGCGGGATCGTGAGTATTATTAACGCGGTAACATTAAAGAGCTCAGTTCTCAGAAGTTGTGACGCTGGCGTCATTGGCTGTGAGCGAAAAATTATCATCTTGTGCGTGACTGAAAAATCGAGAAAGATAAAAATAAAATATAAGATAACAAGGTTCGGTTCGAGTGAGAATCGGTCCCTGTTCGTCTTCGTGGCAAGCAGGTGCTCTGCACAGAGCCACGGTTTTCCTTGAAACTGCTTCGGAAAAAAAACACTATATAAAATACATGTAGTGGAACGAGTCTCCTTACCGCAGGGGTCTCAAACACATGGCCCGGGGGCATATTGCTTGCGGCCCGCACATTACAGTGCTCGACCTATATTTTTTGTATTTTTCTAATAACTATGTTCATGAGCTACACAGGCATGACTGGTCTGAATTATTTTTGTCGTGAGGCATGCCATGCGGTCACCATGTGTCGATACATGACCATGCAACAAAACTCTATATATCTGAGAATGGGCGTCCATACCTTGGTCATTTTGGAGAGAGGTATCAAGATGTTGCAATAATGGTGTCAAATCTCCGTTAGTAATGACTCATATGTGTGATATAGGAAAGGGCTTATTTCAAATGGCAAGGTTATCTGATATTTTGTACAATCTAATCAATTCCCCCCCTTCCGCTCTTACCTTATTTACTCTCCCGGCCCTTGCGGGAGTCAATTTTTGTGACTTTGGCCCGTTAGCGAAGGTGACATAGAGACCCCTGCATTACCACATGTAACATTCCTTGGCAGAAGCGTAAACTGCGCCAGGCGTGAAACATGTGACATGTGTGACGAGAAGGTGTTTTAAAGGCCCACCCATTACAAAGCGCTCAGAGATATTTAATGATCAACAGCTGCAAATTCACCAACAAACTAAGCAGCTAGGCAATTTCGCGGCTTGCCTTACGCACGTGTAGTGAGCCCTTCGCTGATTCGCAAAAGGAAGAAGCGCGGCGTAGTGGGCACTTAACAACTGTAAGTAGGCGTTCTAGGACAGTTTGAAACGACCAGTGTTACGCGCGCTGTCATTTGTTTCTTTACGGCACGGTTTAGACATGCACCGAGAATCGAATCCAGGATACCAGTTGAGAAGGCGATGCGCACGGGGCCCGATTACGCTATCGCGTTCTACTCTTGAAGGCGAAGCTCAAGCATCCTCAAAGTTTTTTAGCGCCGTCGTTTCAATAACACAGGAATACAAAGTTACAAGTTCAGTAGGAGGCTAGGCAGATGATAGAAAATAAGCATTAACGATGAATTAATTGCGCTCGTGGTATACCAAAGCGCCTGATCTGCTAGAAAACGCAACGCATGTTCAATAAGTAAAATCAAGCGATAAATGAAGTTACTAAAAATTTAACTTCAGGAGCCCACCGAGTGAATGGGGCCAAGCGAAGGTTGGCGTTGGCCTGGCTGACTTACTGCTTTTCTTTTTTTCTCTCTTTTCTTCTTATCTTTGTTTCTTTCTTTCATCTTTCTTTCTTCCTCATTTCTTTCTTTCTTTCGCATTGGGCAATGCTCCTTCCGAACATAAGCGTTCAGCTTTATTGCTTGTTGCGGCCATCCCCATATTGCTGTTTTAGGGCTGCTTCGACATGGTGTATTTCATGTTCTTTCCAGCGTTCGTCCGCCTCTGGAACGGCCGAACGAAAAGACCATCACAGGATTGTGGAAACGCGGGTTAGGAATTCCATTTTCTCCAAGTTGGAGTCTTCTTGAATTGAGCAATTAAATTCCTCACATAGACCTTACGTGTTCTCCATGAGATCGCTCGATGTCCGCCTCCTCGAAATATTTCAGTGAAACGCCCAGAAGAAGTGTACTGCTTCCCAATAGTTTTTTGCATCGCTGGAAGAACGAATTCATGTGTTTCAGTTCAGTTAACATTGGGCAAGCATGAGCGCGTTGCCTAGTGCTCAAGGCACTCGCCTTTGGACAGAGGAGACCCAGGTGTATAACCCAGCCCAGGAAAAAATATTTATTATTATTGTCATAGTAATTATATGGACACTCTCGGCTGATTTTCTCCGTCCCCGTCGCCGTCATGTCCCGGATATGTAAATTTATGCAGCGCCTCCTCTATTTGTCCGTGCCTGGGCGAAGAAGCGGAGCGCAATGGCAACCGACCGTCGGCGTTAGTGCGGCTTTTAGCCGCGGTGCCACAACCGTAGTAGACCCGCCTTTCCATCGCCGTTCGCTCGACGGCCCGAGGAGAGGGTTCGCCCAGGCACTGAAAAATAGAGGAGGCGCTGATTTGCATATATATATATATATATATATATATATATATATATATATATATATATATATATATATATATATATATATAAAGGAACAGAAGAGACACAACTAAGTGGTTGTCTTAATTTTATTTGCCAACGGTTTCGACCGGCTCATAAGCCCTGACGAAGACCGGTCCTCCGGTCGAAACCGTTGGCAAATAAAATTAAGACAACCGCTTAGTCGTGTCTCTTCTCTTCCCAAGTACGTTTGGCCCATTGGAAAAGCTTCTTCAAATATATATATATATATATATATATATATATATATATATATATATATATATATATATATATATATATATATATAAAGGCACAAAGGAAAAATGAAGCAGAAGAAAGAAATTGCGAAGCACCCGACCGCGGATTCGAACCATCGACCCCTGCTTCCCCAGCGCGCTGCGATATACAACTCAACTATGCGCATTGCATGCGCCGGCGAAATAACGGCGAGTTATTTATATACACCACTTACCGCTTGTGGTAAGCAAATCTCGGAGGAGCTTGAGCGTGTTTTCTATCACGCAGCGCCCCTACATTTTCTTTCAATTTGTAAACTGCCCTTGAGACACGGATGGCAAAGCTGCACCATTCCCTACCGACTCGTGATGTGGAAGGCAAAAACACGAATAACTCTGGGCACACCTTGCATCAGACTCCCCCGTGAGGCAGGAGACAGAGTGGTCACTCCACATACCGCAGTTTTAAAGAAAAAGAAATACCTAAGAGCGTCTGATTCTCCATGGTCGGCACTTGTCGCGCGTTGCTCAAGCACAATGACGCAACATTTGTGACAGTTCTTAGTTCACTCTTCTCCTGGGTGTGCCTGTGCGTTCTTTTCAGGCGTCCTTCTTTGCGCTTCAGCAGCACTCTGCAAGTATCGAGCTGCTTCTCTTTCTTCGGGTGACATTCCATTGCGGCGAAACTGTGAGATTTTAAATACGAAGCATTTCTTAGCGTACCTTTGGCACTTTGAGCGTTTCTATCTATCTATCTATCTATCTATCTATCTATCTATCTATCTATCTATCTATCTATCTATCTATCTATCTATCTATCTATCTATCTATCCGCCTACGTCTGGGTGCTCTCATGATCGCCTCCTTAACTTAGTGCAGACCAAAATTCGCATGGGAGGGTAAAAGGATTTGACGAACAGGATGGTCTGGTCATGACACGAATAACGTGAAAATCCTGTCACGTATGTCCTCAAACCCTTTCCTCCAGACACGTGTGGCACATACCCGTTTACAACGGGCAGCGGTGTACGGGTATGCGCCACAGGTCATTGACAGTTTATATCTACCCAGGAACTGCGAGAATAGACATTAGTAATTGAAATGAGAGAGCGTTGAGGCAAACCGACATTGCTAGCGTCGACCCGACGAATAGAAAGAATAAGAGCTAGCATCCCAGCAGGAATCGAACCGAAGCATTCTGCGTGGCAATCAGGTATTCTACCGCAGAGCCAGGCCAAGTCTATACACTGGTTTGAAAAGACAGGCTATGCAGTCGTAATGTCGGTGCAACGTCAAGTGTGTTTGTGATGCATGTAATTTTACAAGAAAGCAATAAACACTACATATGTAGTCCTACGATACAGGCGTGATATCAGTTTAACGACTGTGGTTCCAGTGTTGGCTCCGCTTTTTTAGCAGTGTAACATACATTGTAATACATTACATTTGTATTTCTATGATTCAGCAAGCTATGTTGAAGCATTGATCGACCCCGGTGGAATACATTAACGAAAGTTACGTGTGATGTTCACGTGATTTCACCATAATGTGCAGTTCGGTTCCATAATACTGACGTGTGTACTCTGACGTGAGGGCTGACGTTACGTCGAACCATGAGTTACCCATTATACACCAGTGTTGTCTACCTGCTTGGTAAGCCCTCGATGTGTACATAGCTACTACACTCATAAAAATACGTCGATCCACCTCGTAACGCTTGGCTAAAAGCTATAATGTACACCACAGAAGTACTCGCTGACTGCTTCGCATGAAACCTATTTCGACAACGCGTGGGATCTGCCGAACGTTTTTAGTTATTATTTCTTCTGTAGGCGCCAGCTGAGAATGAGGAGGGTTTTTTGGGTGTGGGTTGGTTTTTGGAACACCAACAGCGGCACAGGTGAGTCCCTGTACGCTGTGCTTGAGAAAAAAACGCACTCCTTGCTGAATAACACCAGAATTCAGTGCACGCTTCAAGGAAAATGTACGTTGCACCAGTTTTTCGTAATCATATTTGATTTTGGCTACTTATCCGGATAGGTAATTGACACTTTTCTGTGGTATTTTAACACGCAAGTTTTTTATGCCGGGGTCGACCAAGACTTTCATGGCGTATTTCCGTCACGGAAATGCGTCAGCAAAATGAACGCCGTCAGATGCAGCAGATCCCACGCACGGTAGGAATCGGTGTAATGCGAAACAGCCGGTAGTGCTACTACATCGCCTCATTTATCTTTAAGGCAAGTGTAGTCATTCATGCCATGGCATCTAGTTCACTATATATCGCATGTTTCACATGCATGAATTCATGTACAATTCGGAATATGAAATGAAACGTATATTCTGTAATATACAATGCATTACCTGTCATTTATGTTCATCACGCACTAGTGTCATGCCATAAGACTTTTGGTATATATCCAGTTAACAAAACGGTGGCAAGCGCAGCATGAGCGGGGCATGTAAATCATGTTGTACATGACATGCGTGTCATGGTTTTCATGTTGCCACCTCTCATTTACATTTGTCATACAGTCGCGTGGGGCAGCAGCAATTTTGCTGTATATCAAATGAGCGAAACAGCAGTGAACGAACAATGAGGATGGCATGTGAATCATGCCGTAAGTTATATGCATATCACAATTTTCAAGTTACCATCTGCCATTCGCTTTCGTCATACAGTCACGTCGCGCAATACCAATATTGGTGTACATCAAGCGAGCGAAACGACCACGAGTGCACCTTGAGCGTAGCATGTAAATCAAATCGTACATGACTTGTACGTCATGATTTTCAAGTATCCACCTCTCATTTACGTTCATCATACGGTCTCGTCGCGCATACCAGTTTTGGTGTATATTAAGCGAGCGAAATGTCCGCGAGAGCACCATGAGCGTGGCAAGTAAATGAAGTCGTACATGACTTGTACGTCATGATTTTCAGATTACCACCTCTGATTTACGTTCATCACACAGTCTCGTCGCGCAATACCACTTATGGTGTTTGTAAAGCCATCGATACGGCAGGGAGTGCACCATGAGCGTTGCATGTAAATCATGGTGTACAGTACATACATATCATGATATTCATGTTACCATGTGTCAGTTATGTTTGGCATATAGAAATGTCTCGTCTTACCAGTTTTGGTATGTATCCATTCATTTAAACGGCCGCGAGCGCCCCGAGACCACACAATGTAAATCACGCTGTACACGACATGACTGTGATGATTTGCACTTCACGACCTGTCATTACGTTTGTCAAATAATCTTCTCACGCCATGCCAATTTTGGTATCTATCAAATTAACGAAACGGCCGCTAGAGCCCCAAAGACCGTGGCATGTAAATCATGCTGTTCATGATATGCGTGCCATAATTTTCATGTTTTGACCTGACATTTATGTTCGTTGTACGGTCATGTTACGTAATACGAATTTAGGTATACATTTTATTAAAGAAACGGCCGGGATAGCACGATGTCACAGGCGGCTGATAGATAGATAGATAGATAGATAGATAGATAGATAGATAGATAGATAGATAGATAGATAGATAGATAGATAGATAGATAGATAGATAGATAGATAGATAGATAGATAGATAGATAGATAGATAGATACGCTCATAGCATCCATCGTCACTTATAGCATCAATCCGTATTGTAGAATAGCTCTCCGACGCTAGCTTGGCTGTCGCACCGCGTTAACCGATTGACTAGTTAGAAATAACAGCCAGGCTAGAGGGAAGACACCACGCGCGTAGCGCTTCTCTTCGTGTTTGGAGTGCACACCAGAGTATCAGCGTTAATTATGTGCTTGTTGATGCCATCTTTGCACGCGGCTTTACCATATACGATGTCCACGTATATGTGACCTTAAGTACCCACTGGGTTACATCATGATCACTGGCGTTAGTCGTCGGTACGGAGGTGTGCCACTAGGCGTCAACGTGAGTGCGTCCACATCAAGCGCTGCTATATCTGCCAAACAGCAGACATTGTACAAGCTCTCATATACCAATGCACTATAAAGAATCAAATACTTCTGTGTCAACACGTTTCACTTTCATGGTATGCCGATTACTATGACAGAGGCATCAGTCATATTTTTTTGTTTTAAATTTAATAACGACCCCACTGCGCGGTGAGTGCGCTGGCAACTTAATGTCGCTATACTCTGTCTCACCCATCAGGTGCAACGCTGTGGAAGCTATGCAGTATGTTCCGTCAACGAGATGTGTAACTCCGCGTCTCTCGTGGTCGGCCTTCAGGGGCGAAGCACGTTGTGGTCTCGCCTTGTCGGCGTGTCATGTCGTCGTCATGATCCATCGTAAATGGGCATCCGCCACGAAAATTTGGTAAATCCCACTACTCGTCACCGGTCCATATTATGCCCATTATGCGTTAGAGGTGCGTCGTTACTGCCGAAAACATTATGTTTATTTTGGCAACGGTGTCAGAATCCCCGACGCAACTTGCGACGAAACTTAGCAAGACGCTCAAGTTTCTTATTTAAAACCTGACACAAACGTGCATCTCTATGGTAAAGTCATGTATTTGAAACACCACTTCTTAAGATATATCTGCAAATTGATGGTGCGTTAGTCGACCAGTGAAGAGGAAACGAGTAAAGAGTAAAGAGTTTACTGTGTGAAACAACAGCGCACACTGCATGCTTCGCCCTTCTCCAGGTTTTGCGTTATTGGAGCTGAAACACCCTTCCCTACATGCTTCGCCCCTCCCCAGTTTTTGCCTTTATAAACGCTCGGGCGATCCGAGCACGAGCATACGCGAGTTGCATGTATCATGCTGCAAATGCTGCAATTGAAATAGCAAAGCAAATATGAAAGCAGCCAGACATTAAGCGATGCAGCTGCATAATGAAGGACGTCTAAAAGCATTTCTTTGTTTGTTAGGCGGAAAACATCTTCAATTTCTACATACCATAAAATCAAAAGAGAATTATTCTTTGTAGTAAGTACCTTACGCTATTTCTTTATGCGTAGGCATCTTCTGCAAGAAGTCTCGCTAGCCTCCACTGCGTTGCAGCTGATGTATGAAACGGAGTATAAGTGCTATAGTGCCATAAAAGGTAATCAGTCATTGCTTGGCCAGAATGTTGCCTCCCTGCAGATCGCCGTGCTTGCCCTGTCCTTGGCGTTGTCGCGGACTCGGGCGCCATCTGATCACTCGCCTGCCAACGTTCGTATTCGAACGCTCGCTTGCCGGGGAACCACGTTTACACCCTCGAAGATGACATTATTGATGTCCGACATTTTTGACAAGGTTTTTTGCCGACAGCGCACAATGAGCTCAATGATGCGAGTCTCGCATTACAATGCAGACACAGTTAAGAGTATTGTTATTAGATGCGAAGCAACTCTTTGACTAGCCTGTGTAACGCTGTCTCTCCGTGCGTCCGTCCGAACGCGCCGCAACGCGCTCCCCTCGCCGCAGGTGTTGAAGCGGTGCCATGTAGGTCACGCCGCAGCTGCGTGCTGACGTTACGCTCCCCTCGCAGTGCGCGCTGACGTCCCTCTCCCCCTCGCCTGCCGCACGCTCGCCGCAGCGCCCGCAGCTGCCGCCTAGTCCGTTCGCCCGCAACACCTGGCGCTACCGCCGCTCGCCCCGCTACCACGAGCGCCGCTCGCTACACCGCCGACTCGTCGGTTCACGCGCAATAAACCTGATGCGCGCCTAACGTATGCGTTGAAATGTGTGTACGTGTCACCTCTCTCTCGCTTCACCCTCTCCATCGCTCTCGACGCTCGAGCGCACGTCGAGTGGTAACGCTCTTTTGGCTTGTTTATCTGCGATGGAGAGGACGCCGGAAGAGGACGCTCCTTCGCCCGCCGAAACGTCCGCAGCGATTAGGCCTAACCCGGCCGTCGCCGGCGTTGCGAGGGTTAGCGAAGGCGATCGCGTTCGCGAATGGCGACGTCGCACCTGCAACACCGACGAGGCGCGAACCAGGGAAGCGTCGGCAGCGGAAGACTAACGACACCGAAGAGCCGCGAGTCAAGAACGCCGATCGCGTTCGAGAATGGAGACGGCGCGCGGGAAACACCGACGAATGCGAGCCAAGGAAGCCGAGCGGAAGCGCCGACAGCGGAAGGCCAACGCCGGCGAATCCACGACGTCGACGTCGACGGCAACGTCATCGGCAACGTCTCGAAAGCGCCGCGCGCCCTCCGCCGAAGTGCCCACCCGCAAGTGCCGGGCTCCACCGGCCGATCCGGAGGCGTCTCGCTGCCGCAACGCCGCTCGCGTCCGCGTGTGGCGCGCGCGTGCACTTCACCAATCACAAGGCCGTGGTAGTCAAGGCGAAACGCGCGCCAGCTCCGGTCCAGCGCCCGTGTCCACTCTGAAGAAACGACAAGACCTACGCCAGCCATCGCTTCAAACGAATCTTCCAGCGCTCACCGCAGCACCCGCGTTAGCGCCGTTCAATCCGTGAAGCCACCCGTGCGCAACGCTACTGCTTCGCATCCCATAAGGGTTCCCTTTGGGAAGATGTTTAAAATTTTTATATCGCTGTTTTAGTATAGAGTTGGTGCTATCACGTTGACGACACTTAAAAAAAACCAAGAATATACACGAAGTGGATGATGATGAGTGGGCGAAGCACTGGGGATTGTTCTGTGGCCGGGAATCTCCAGTGACATTGCCCATTCGCGCAAGTAAGTGAGTGACAACATGTGTGTGCAGTTATATACAATGCGTTTTATTGGCCATAACTCGTATGTCGTGTTCAGTTGTGAATTCCGTGTGTGGTCCGTGAAATGCGGAGCCAATGGTTCTTCGATCGAATCTAGCCTGAAGTTGGCGATGTGCATGCACGTTCCCCTGCTGGTTGTTTGTTTGCAGTCATACAAAATGCATCGTAGCGCTCAGTCCTAAGGTCCATATTGTGTACGTTGAAGTTGCCGACTAGTATAAAGGATTTGTGCTTGTAGGTGTTTTATATTGTGTTGTCCCAATTATGATTGTTCTTCGTCTATTGTGAACCACTTTTGGATTCACATACACACATATGTTTTCACTATAGCAACGGCTTTACCAAGACAGCAGACAGTGACCGTCGATGAGAAGGCTTGGCCTATGGTTCATAATGTCTGCGTTGAAAGCGCCGACAAGTATAAAGCGTTTGTGCTTCTAGGTGCTTTTTATTGTTCTATCACAATTATGCTGTCCCAATTATGTTTGATGTTGTGTTGGTTAAATCTTTTAGGGGACTCCATGCAAACCGGAGCTACAGACGACGAGAAGGCTGGGCCCTAGCGTGCTTCGCCCCTAAATGGTATGACTTCTCAGCGATTTACGGTGCCATGGGCACGCTGCTACGCGCAACAGTAAACTATGCAACCATACAAGTACATCTGCCAATGGCGAAACGGTGGCACTGCCAATGGAGCCAAATATTTAAGGGCACATCTCGCTTAAGTCATCCTGAAAAGTCACCATGCTCGACCTGGTTATACTGCAGAATGCTGGTGGCTTTCCAAATAACTGTCCTCATAACATAAAAAATAAGAAATACTGCGAAAAAGAACATTACATTTCCTTTTCACCATTTACCCAAACGACTATAAGAAAATGAAACTGTTTGCAATGTTGCCGTTTAAATATCTGCTACTGATTCCTCACGAAGGAATGAGCAGGTTCAACCAAAAGAACCTCTAATAGAAGTCATGGTGCGATAGCACTGAATGAATGAATGCATGAATGAATGAATGCAAGAATGAATGAATGCATGAATGAATGAATGAATGAATGAATGAATGAATGAATGAATGAATGAATGAATGGATTCGGCAGATCCTACAAATTGTGACATTAAATTTCATGCGATGCAGTCAGGCAGTAGCCGCTCTTACGCTTGCCCCTGGAATTACGTTTACACCGGTCAGGCAGTAGCTGCTCTTACGTTTGCCCCTGGCAGGCGCTATTAGGCATGTACCTGTTGCCCACAGTTTTACCCAGGGATCGGCAACTGAACGGTGCTCTGAGCACCATATTTTCCTGGAGGTGTGCTTCCCCAAACGGGGTCAAGTGCGCCAGGCATTCCATCGTGGACAGTTCCGAGGAATCCTACGGTGTCACTGGAGACGTTCTCATCGAACCTGGGCATGTCTTAACCTCAAAGCAGCATTAGCGCTTGCAGGTGTTTGAGAGAGCGGCCGCCATCTACTCCGAAGTCATCGACCTGGTCATCGACCTGGCTCCGTGGTAGAATTCTTCACTGCCATGTAGAATGCCTGAATTTTAATCCCGCTAAAACCGTGATGTTTATTCTTTGCCTCCATCGAGTTATTTAACCTATTGACAAAACAATCAACACAGAGCAAGATTAAAGAACCTTTACTCTTCAGGATCAAGCCGTCATTAAAGTGAATATGGAAGGTGTGCACCAAGGTTTACAATAATGGCCACGAATTCGCGAGTGGCATGTATCCCTAAGAATTAAAATTAGGGTAGCTTAGCGCTGTTGTTGCCAAGCCTGTAGGAACAGCGGTGGTAGGCGTTCTACCTTAGCCTAATAGGGAAGCCAAAAGTAGAGATAGCCGCTAAAGCCAAGATATAGTCACATGAGCAAAGCGAGGGACACTTAAGCCTACACAAGGGAACTTTAGACCATTTCTATATTTCGTTCTATGTCTTTCATTCTCTCTTTCTTTTTCTTTCTATTCCTTTGTTTCTTTTGTTAGTTCGTTCTTTCTTTCTTTTAGCCTTCTCGTTCTCTTCCCCATAATAACGCATTCATATGGTTCCCATAAATGATTGTTCTGCTACTGTGCCTGGACAGCCGAGTGGTTACGACACTCGCCTTCGTAACGTGGGTACACGGGTTCGAATTCCGCCTCGCCAAGAAGGGTTATTTTCTTTTACCTATTTCTTTTACTTCTGCGGTCCGCCTCTCATCTGCTCTTCCTGTCCTTCCACCTCTCCACTTCGCCGAGCGGAGTTCACGTTAAAGGCTCGCCTCCCTCCTCGCTCCCGGCTGCTTGCCTCAGCACTCGTCGTTTTACTAGGCTTTACTCTATCCCACCCCAGGCTCCAACCTACTTCATACCGCTCTCCACCTCCCCCGTTCTTCGCGTTCCCTCGCACCTGTTGTACTCGGTAGTGGGGCTTGCTCACTTCCTGTGGCGCATACCCGCCCGAGGAGGCGGTAAAAGTTTATTTGACCAAGGTATTTGGGGACGTACGTCCCAGGGTCCCCGCACGACCCCACTCTATGCGTTCATGAGTTTATGCAGTTCCATGACGTGGGCGGCCCGGTCAGTGGCGATCTTCTGCTTGGCCGGGCCCGTTGAACGCAGCAGGGTCTGCCATTCCTCCCACGTGGTCAATGGCCCGGGCCCTGCGGGGAAGGGTCCGCCGGGCATTCCATGAGAATGTAGGTAAGTGTAGCGTGGGGGTGACTGCATTGAGCACAGGACGGGGCGTACGCTCCCGGGTAAATGCGGCAAAGGAAATAGGGGGAGGGAAGGGTGCGGGTCCGCAGCGCCATAATATTTGGTGAAAATTTTTCAGGGATCGGTGGGGTGGGGGGTATAGCTGGCGTTCGGCGCGATATGACTGGGCAATCTCGTTGAACGAATGCATACGCTCCCTGCAAGAGCCCGACTCCGATTCCGCTGCCTCCCGGTTGATGAAACTTCGGGCGTGGTCGTTGGCGGCTTCGTTGCCGGGATTCCCAGAGTGTGCAGGTACCCAGATGAGTTCCACATGGCGGGCCGGGTTTTTGATGAGCTAATTGTGCGTACGCCACCGGACTTACCTCGAGCTTGTACAGTACCGCTGTAAAAAAGATAATGCTGTAGTAATTTTCTGTTGCGAATGGCCGTATGTGATTGGCACTCCTTCTGAAGATATTGCGCAGTGCAAATTTTAAAAATGACGTTATTGTAGGTCTCAGTTCAACAACTGTTATTCAGAAAACATGATTTCTTTATAACTGGCAGAATAATATTGTGACCGCAGTACACAAATTGGCTTGTTCGTGATTCAGGAATACACTTTACGAACATGAGGAGTGCAGGTTATAAAAACAAGACTGAAATAAAGCATTCTTTACACGCCAGTGTTTCTGCAACTGTTTTTGCATGCACACGGCCTTTTTTGCTTGAATGCATGACAAACTGCGATGCTTCAAATAATGGCAGCAATCTTGGCTTTAGTGGTGTATTGGAATGAATACAGCAACATCACACATCATCACAGTGCACAGTGTCACACTTCGAGATGCCAGTTTGTAAGTACAATCCAGAGACGTGACATGTCATTGGAACTTGGTGTCTGCGAACAAATGAAGGCAACTCGATAAGTGGGCGAAAGCTAGCAGTAATTTTGAGAAATATGTGGCTGTGCAGTTGGCATGATGATTTACTGGTTTTCTAGGCATCAAAACATGTGTCGCATGATTTGATGGGCGAAGCACCTTAGGGCCGAGTCTTGTCCCTCCCTCATCGTCGTTGTTCCTAGCTTCTAGGTCTTTTATATTGTTCTGTAACAACTATGATTGATATTTATCTATTGTTAAACCTTTTAGGAGACTATGCAAACTAGAGCTACAACTTGCTAATTGGTGGAAATTCTGTTAATCTTTGTTGCACGCTTTCGACATTCACTTTCACGACAGCGTGATTCTAGAGAGTAAGTGCTTTTAGGAGTACAGTGAACTGGGCTAGTCCTGTCGTAGGTGTGCCTTAGCTTTTTTTCCTTATTCTTTTCGCGCTACACCGTAATGAATAGTTTTTAGTAAAATGATAGCTAGTCTACGAGTAAAATTCGAATAAATAGTGACTATGACTAATGGACAACTACTGTATGCCATGCCATAGTGCACATAAGTGCTAATTTCCGAAATGGACGCCTACTTGTTCAGAAGGTGCCGTTACCCCTGTGTTCAGCTCGCGGTAGTACATGGTACATACACGCGCAATAATAGACAGTTATATTTCACCGGGTTTAGCGGATTAGTGTGATCGAAATGCGCATCCGCGGTACTCTAAACGACCCATAGCGTTTACCGTCGCACGCTATTTTTCATATTTGGCGTTACCATGTTTGCGTGGTTAACGTAGTGTCCGTGAAACATGGCCGCGGTTTTGGACGCCTACTTCGAACTCAATTTAGCGTGGATGTGGGCTGATACACTTCTTTCGTAGCAAACGAATGTGCAAAATCGGTTCGCTTGCCTTGAAATGGCTTCGACGACCGAGTATTACGGATCCCTTAGCGTATTGTTTAAGATCGCTTCCCATTTCGAACGTTCCTATGCCTCAGTGGAAGATCGGAGTGAACAAATTTACAACATAACAATTTTCGCTTTTGTTGCGTTGTTCATATTCATTAACTTTTATTGTTACTATAGAAGTAGTAATAATGTGGCATGCGGGGACTAAGGCGAACATTCTCGTTGTTGTTTTTTTCACTTTTAAACGCATTCACCCTCCGCTAGCTGAAGCCACCGTCCCACCTTGGGCATGTAAACTCTATCTCGCTAAACTAAAGCGCTGTCCGCAACGAACGCTTTCGGTACGGTAAGCTATTCTCTTAACCCCCGCTATCCCGCTAGCGCTAAACTATAACTGCCTAATGGATAGGTTTACGTATGTGCACGTTAAAATACCTTTGTAACTCTGACGTCTCCATATGTAACGTATAGATGCCAAAGCACATGGTCCTCGAACAGATGAAAGCGCGCTGCTGCCACTGCAGACACGTGCAGCTCGTCGCAAAAATAACCAATATTTTTTACCACTAGAATGCACCTAAATCCGTTTCGCCACCTGAAAACACTTGTGACGCTGGTATTCGTGAATTTTTGGTGAGCGAATTTCCGGTGAGCTGTGAAACACTGCGTCGCGGTATAAAATCGCGCTTCGATATGGGCTAAATTTATACACGCCTCTGGTAGTCAAAATAATCCACACTCCCTCACAAGGGCGCGTCTCACGAACGTATCGTGGTTCGTAAAACCGCACAATAAAATTTAATACGACGAAGCCAAATCATGTCGCATGCTGCAATGATCTCCATAAGTTTGGTTGCCGAAAGCGGTCGCTACCTGAAGTTGATGACGCCGACGCGCGCTTCAAGCGCGATTTCCTCGACCACACGTTCCGCCACAGCTGAAAGGTCTGCGACCGCTTGTGGTTCGACAATGACCTGACCACAATCGCTACTATAACAACGTGTCACATCTTCGTATGACAACAAAGGAACTGTACGGAGCATTGATGGTTTAACCGATAATCTCCGAGCAAGCTCCTCTAATATAATTCAGTTCATGAATATGGTGGGGATATTTTAATCCATTCATTGATTTATTCATTCAATGATTCATTAATTCATTCATTCTTGTAGATTTATTATTAGGCACTTTTAGCTAGGCACTGACGATCCGCTCCGGTCAGACCGGCGAATGCACACGAACGCGTAGAAGAAACTGTAGTGCGTGTGACTCCGTTGACACACAAACACGTTGAAAGGACTGCACTGCGCGTGCGCAGAACGATCTTGTGACCGGCGGAATGTAGAACGCATCTCTCGCTCCGCTCGTGAAACCAAATGAGCGGAGCGTGAAGGTGCGTCCACATGGTTTCACCATCGTTTTGCAGCCAAGCTGATCGCGTCTCGGCAAAACGCGCTCGTCAAAAACACGAAAGCTATGCAGTTTTCTGCACTCTCTCGGGACGCAACATCTGCGAGGGCTGAGCGTAAGCGACGCTCAGCTAAAAGAGCCTATTCCTATAGGGAACCCAAGCTCAAGTTTGCGGCTCTGGCGCAACTGGGTACCAGCGCAGCCGACTCAACCTGTTTGTCGGCGGCCGGAACACGCGCGCGCGCGCGCTGTTCAGTCGGTGCGGGGTACTGGGGCGCCGTGCCGACAGCTTGGCACGCTGAACCGAGAGGCTTGCTGTGCGAAGCTGCATTGCCAAGTTGGCAGAAGCGACCCCGCGGAAAAGCGCAAGCAAGGTCAGAAATATTGCGGTGTCGTGGCCTGCCACGATAGTGCAGACAACACCAAGGCACGCGATTCACGTGTGAAACTGTATCGGTTCCCGGGCGTGTCGCACGAGAAATAAAGGCGCCAAGTGTGGATAGCTGACAGCGCTGTCTCGCCTTCTATTTTGGCTGACTGAATTCATCGCTTTCGTTCGTTTCGACTACCTGAATCGGTAAATAACGTGGCGCATGCACGCAGCGACTACAGCAATGATTACTCGCTGTCTTCTCGCGTTGTGAAAGTCCAGTTACGATTGTAGGGGAAGCAACTATGTGTTTTGATTCCCCTTGTTCGGGAGACCTATCCGTCGTTGTTGAACGTTCACACTCGCGTTATACCGTTAGCGTTGCGCGGTTGGTTGAATTCAGCTGAACTCTGCACATTGTCAAAAGTTCGGCGCCAGCAATTCACGCGTCGGGAAAGCGGCTTTATCACGCCGGAATGGACGTCTGTGCATTTTCAGCAGGCTTTGAGATTGCTCTGCAGGTTTGCTTTGTTTTTGTCACTTTGTTAGGGTGATATATAATTAAGCCGCCAAATATAACTGGCACTTAATACATGCTTTGCAATTGCAACCTTGAAGTAACCACCTTCTGACATTGTGCGATTTTCTAGCCGCGTTCGCGCAGCAGGTTTTAGATGCTTGTCAAGTCGATATCATAAAAAGAGACTGGAGGCATGACACGATAGCCGAAAAAACGAGGCGAGCAGTTCATCTTGCTTCACAGTGGTTAAAGCTCAGCTAGCTGCCTCGCGTTTTAATCGGCGGGTTATTCTCCAGCGGCCCGGAGGACCAGACTCTATATAACCTCCTCAGGAAACAGTACCATGGCTGTATAATTTCTTTTTTTCGCACGCCGCAAACGTTTGTTCACGAAAGTACACGGCTGCTACTCTAAGCACGCCGTATCAAAACAACAATCATATGCTTCGTAATCCACACCGCAGAACATCGATAGCGTGTACGGCTTAATTTCGGAGTGCATGTGGATCATTATTCATCTTTAACACGACAGAATGAGACTTACCTCGAGGTATACGTCCTACACGGTGTAATCGCGACTTCGGAAATGCATTTCGCTTTGAGTCGGGCGTCGTTGTCGTCGATCGTCTGTACTTCACCGTAAATGTGGTTGATGAGCCTTTCTCCTTTTATCGAGTTCGCTTTACGGAAGTGCCAGTCCTAGCTTGAAGATGCTTTTGAAGCCGCACTGCAAGCGGCACATTGTGAGGGGCCTCAAGTGCACCACGAGAGCTCTGCACGTGTACGGAAGCGAGCGGGAGCGCGTTGGAGAGAAGGGACAACACGCGTTGCTTGCACCCAGTTTGCATTTTGATGCCAGAGATGGCGCTGCCTGTCAAGAGCAGCAGCGCCACAAAGCGATGCTTGGGGAGCATATTAGTGGCTCTTCTGGCTGAAGCTGCCCATTGCTTCGTGAGGCGTTGGTAGCAGACATTTACACGGCAACACTTAAGACATCTTCATTATCTTAAATTCGTTTGGTTAAATGATAAAATGGAAATGCAATGTTATTTTCTGCAGTACTTTTATTTCATAGGATATGCCTAAAGTTGTTTGGAAAGGCATTAGGATTGTGTAGTATAACGAAATCGAGCACGGTGGCTTTTAATGATGACTTAAGCTAGGTGGCCCCTTGGATATTTGGCTCCTGTGCGATACCGTTGATTAACTGCCTTCTCAGTTCGTAGCTCTCTTAAGAGTCGACAATGTTAAGCTAGAAATACTATATTGTAGCGTTAGCTACACTTGCCTAGCCAGAGCAGGTTTCGCGGGGGTCATCATGAGC
This sequence comes from Rhipicephalus sanguineus, assembly GCF_013339695.2. Classification (NCBI taxonomy): domain Eukaryota; kingdom Metazoa; phylum Arthropoda; class Arachnida; order Ixodida; family Ixodidae; genus Rhipicephalus; species Rhipicephalus sanguineus. The sequence goes on along the minus strand of NC_051182.1, from coordinate 73,596,759 downwards.
CGTGCTGCGCATGCGCGTGCGACTCGCCGCTGCTGCTCTGCGCATTCGAGAGGGGTGACGTCGTAGCCATGGCGCGCGCAGCTATTAGATGCGAAGTATCTTAAGGCGGAGCTCAATAGGGTGGTGGTGTGCGGCGTGACCACCCTTACTGCGCATGCGCATACACTCTCCACACACCTCCTCTCCACCCCCCTCACAATTGCCCCTGTCATCTACCCTCTCCAATTTCCCCTCTCCACTCACCCTCTCCACTTTCCCTCTCCCATTACCCTCTCCACTTCCCCTCTCCTCTCCCCCTTTCCACTCTTCCTCTGAAACGCGGGCTAGACATGCCGAAATTCTGCACAACGCCGCGATAAGCTCGAGCGCATGCGCGTCCCCTCCCCTTCTCTCTCCTCTCCTACGCTGCCCCCTCTCGCCCGCATGTCGACCGCGTTTCCCGCTCGCCCTGTGAGAATTAACGGCCAGGCTAGATGGAAGATACGACGCGCGTAGCGTCGCTCTTCGCGTTCCACGACGCGAGCTCGGTAGCATGCCCAACGAACGCCAACGGAACGCGATCGTGCAAGTGATCCGGCTTCGCATCTATTCATGGTCCCCTTTAGCGGGAGATGGTGTATTCGCCTTCGCTGTGCAGTCGCCGTCTGACAGTGCGCTGGTGCCGCTTGATAGCGCCTCTGACTGGCGTTTGCAGGTGGGTAACGCCATGGAGAAGGAGAGCGCAAATGCTGCTCAACGGCGCAGAAGAGCCGAGAAGCTTATGTCATCGGATCCCGATGTAGTTACCTGGCAATTAGCGCTTCAGCGTAAGAAGAATGAACAGAGGAACGCTAAACGTGCTGCGGAAATCTGGAAAGCTCAGAATAATCACCTGAACCTTTGCTAACGCTACGTATATCCTGGCATAGCCGAGCTAAGCCACTGCAAATTTTATTGTAATACAGTGAGGTAGAAAGCAGTATGCTAAAGTGTCTCTAACATTTAATGCGAGACCCGCATCATAGGGCTCAATATGTGCTGTCGGCAATAAGCCTTGGCAGATAAGTGGATCATAGATGATGTCATTTTCAAGGGTGTTCGTGTGGTTGTTGGGAGTGCGACAGTTTGAATATTGAAAGTTGGTCGGCCGCTGATCCGATGGCACACCCTAGCCCCCGAAAACCAAAGCCAGAGCAAGCCCGGAGATCTACTTCAAGGCAACGTTCTGACTTAGGAATGGTCGATTGCCTATAGCCCTGCAGCACTTATACACTGTTCCACACATCAGCTGCAACGCTTTGGAGACTAGCGAGACTTCTTGCAGTAGATGCGTGCGCATTAAGGAATAGTTAAATTTCCTACTACCCAGAATACTAATTTCTCCTTTGTTTTTACGGTGAGTATGTAGTGATTGAAGGTGTTTGGTGCCTTATAAATGTACGGACGCCGGTATAAGTTTTGTTATTATGCAGCTGGATCACTTGGCGTCTAGTTGCTTTCGTTTTGAAGGCGAAATCCTTATATGCCTCGCTAAACACGAAATTTGACCGTCGGCGTCCCGCGTCGTCAGCGGCGTCTTGCGTCGTCGGGTCCGAGTGGTGCGAAAATCATCACGTGATCATGTCACAGATCACAAAAATTTGTGACGTCATCCTACCAGCACAAATTTTGGTTCGACGTCATGCGACTCAACGGCAACTAATGCCGGAGATAGCGCAAACCGGAGATAGCGCAAACTCAAGAGGACAAAAATAAAAGAGGGCGCTTGGCAATTGCACGTGAAGCCACGGCTCGTGCTCCCTGCTGGCGTCCATTTTGGTTCAGCCGTCTCGTTCCTTTGCTCCTGTGGCATGAGTCTACACCGCCATCACATGACATCGTAGCTTGGTCAAAGGTGGGCAGATCACGGAGGCAGTGCTAGACCAGCTGAGGTGCCCCGATCCTGGAGGCAGTGCGAAACCACGCCAGGTGCACAAAGCTTTCGGAGGGTGGTGGGGCAGGATAAATACATATAAGAAGCCTACATGACCGGCCATTCACGTAGGCTCCCTAATGCATCGACTGAGAAGAAAAAGAAGATTGCTTTCGTCTTCGAGTCGTCTTAGCTGCATGCCAACGGGACTCGACCCTGTGATTTTTTTGGCATTTCACTTGCAGCCCGTCATGACGCATATAGCGCAGGCTCGGGCTGGTCTCGCGTATGCGTGTACAACGACAAAAGCCGGCGACGAGACGTGCATAGCTTCCACAGCGTTGCACCTGATGTGTGATATGGGGTATAGCGACATTAAATTCCCTGCCCATTCACCACCGAGTGCGAATTTCGTTAAATTTAAAACGAAAATAAAACAAAAAAGGGCGAATTTGCTGCAAGGATAATTTGTTAAAATTAATTATGCTAACTCAAAATCAGGTGCGTGGACATTTGTGTGCGAAACCTGGCGCTGAATTCTGGTGTTATTCAGCATGGAGTGCTTTCTTTTTTTCAAATGAAGCTTGTAGTGACTGACCTGTGTAGCTGGTGGTGTTCCGAAAAACCCTCCTCACCTACAGCTCGCAGTACACAGAAAAAAATATAATAAATAAAATAAATCAATTTTTTCCGGGGCTGGTGTTTCAACCCGGTTCCCTTCGATGCGAGAGCGAACACCAGGCCACTCCCCCACACTTAGCCAATGTGAACTGAACTGAAGAACATGAATGTATTCTATCGACGATTCAAAAACATTTGGGAAGCAGTACACTTGGTATGGCTGCTTCATTAAAGTGTTTGGTCTTGGCGGACTTACAGCGATTTGCTGGACGACGCGTAAGGTCTATGTCAAGAATTACTCAATTGAAGAAAATTCCAACTTGAATGAAATTGAATTCCTCACCCGTGTTTCTGCGATCGCTTGACGTTCCTTTCGTTCGGCCGTTCCGAAGTCTCACGGACGCTGGAAATACGTGAAGGACGCTACACCACAACTGAACTACACCACAACTGAACGCTTGCAATAGCATGGAGCAATGCGCATTATTAAAGAAAGAAAGAGAGGAAGAAAAAGAGCAAGAAAGAAATAAGTAACGAAAGAAGGAAAGAAAGATAGAAGTAAAGAAATAAATAAAGAAAGAAAGAATGAAAAGAGACAGTAACAGAGGAAGAATGAAAGAAAAGAAGAAAGAAAGATACAAAGAAGGGGAGTAAGAAAGCAGTAGGAGCCCTTCCTCTCTGCCCCCGATAAGTGAAGTGCTCCTGAATTTCTTTCTGCTAGCTTCGTTTATCACTTCACCTTAAATATTGAATATTCGATGAGTTCTCGGCAGCGAATTTCAATTCTTGAGCACGATGGAGGCTTGATCGAATAATGTTTTATTTCTTTGTGTCACGTTCGTTTTCTCTTTAATTTTTCTTGCTTAACTCACACGTGCCCCAAGCTCCAATGCCATCATTTGCTTCCAATAAAAAATCACTTGAGAGTGCAGCACCGTTTTTGTGGTCATTTTTCTCTGTCATATGTATTGTATGGGCTGCCGTTCTAGCCGAAGCATGGGTGTTATTGCAATTATCTCATCAGTCTCTCTAAGAACATGTATACATGTATGTATGTATGTATGTATGTATGTATGTATGTATGTATGTATGTATGTATGTATGTATGTATGTATGTATGTATGTATGTATGTATGTATGTATGTATGTATGTATGTATGTACAAAAGCAATCCTGATCCGCCCCCTTCTCCTTGTTCGATTGATGTCCTCAAGATTTGTCGCGTCGTAACGCCACTCACAAGATAGGACCTTGCTGTGCATCGAAACACCTTACGTATCTGACTGTTTTGACGGTATAGACACCGTCCACTGACCAGAGGGAGCTGCGTTGCTCGCTGTGGGCCGTCTCAAGTTGGCTGACATTGGCCGCTAGGAGCAGGCAGAGAAGAGACGCTCGCACGCGTCCCCCCTTCTTGCACGGCCACAGTCTTCACACACTGCATTGGAGAGAGCGCATCGCGTTTGATTTTGTCCCTGGGCCGTGCGTTCTTGCGCTGCAGTCGCACGTGAGAACTCGACTGCACGGCGCCTATAGAAAAGAGTCTCGGGGCAGTACGACTAGTAATAATAATCGTTAGGGTTTCTTCCCAAAGCCAGGATATGATTATGAGCGATGCCATAAGGGAGCGCTACGGAAATTTCGAAAACCTGGTATTCTTTACCATGCACATAAACCCTAAGCACATGGCCCTCAAGCATAACGCCTCCGTCGAAATACCGCCACGACAGCCGGGATTTGATCCGGGGACCTTCGGGTCAGCGCCCGAGCATCATAAACGCTGGACCACTGTGGAGGGTACCTCGGCAGCAAGAAAGCTAGGAATGTGCCGCGTCAGAGTTCCATAGTCTTACGTTGTCCGAAAATTTGGCAGATCCCACAAAATGTGGGAATGGGTTTCATACGAAGAAGTCAGCGAGGAGCAGTCTCAAAATGGATAAACTTCATTTAAGGGTATTCGGGCAGTTTCCTTCGGGCGGGGTGGGGGAAAGAGGGGATCAACCCCTGTCGTGTCCCGCCCTCTGTCAATGATGGTGGTGGTGCCTCAGGTGACCGCTTGAAGTTTTTGGACCCGGTTGTGTCTTCGGCCTGCGTTACGAAAGCGTTACGAAATGTGTCGACGTGTTTTGTACATAGAATATTCGTGTGCACATCGTGGGCGTCCAGGCACGTTGACTGCACTGGCGTTTAAAGCGTGACTCATGGTCCGACGTAACGTCAGCAATAACGTTAGAGCGCAGACGTCAGTAATATCCAAACGAAGTGCAGCCTAACGTTCGGTCATGTGACTATCATTCTTTACTGTATTTCTCAGGGGCCGAGCAACGCTTGAATATCATTAGACTCACAACATCGGAGCCAACCAACACAGGAAGCGCCGCCATAAGAATCATGGGTCGTACACCGATTTGCCTAATCTCCGTGCTTGCGACTTCGAACCTACTTGTGGCTTTCTTTATTGTTTCGTGTTGGCTCTTTGAATTCGTGAGCCTAAAAATTTAAACGTGGTGACGTGGAACTGCTGAACGTTTGCTGAACTTCGCCTTGCGACGAAGAGAATGGAGGCCACATGGAGCCAAACGGAGCCCAAAGATCGAAGCTTAGACAAACGTGCGCACTACCCATCATTCCCATGCTGGCTGAAGCGACATGCGTTGCAGTTTAGAAGAACTTGTTGCTGAATGAATTGGTGCATCTTAAAACAAAAGGGATAACTGTGCTACCTGATACACACGTACAAACCAGACACACACACAGGCGCAGCTCCCACTGACATTGTGCCACTTTTCCCTCAAGTGTATTATAAGGAGACTCTATGCCCCACACAGCAGACCGGTAGAAATGAAGTACATTATCCTGCAGAGGGGCAAAAGACTTAACGCACGAATTTTCAGGAAATTGCGTTGAACCAAAGAAACCGAAATACGAAAAAAATTGAAATGTGTGACGTCCCTCTGACAGTCATGTGCATATATTTCGGCGCGCGATTCAAAAATAAAACATTGACTGAAGTTTCACATTTTAACGCGATAGCGTTAAAGAGCTCGTATCGCAGAAATTCCGCCGTCGGCGTCGGCACCGTTGGTTGTGAGCGAAAAATCATCATCTTGTCCGTGACCGAAAAATCGAAAAAGCTGCAAATAAAATAAATAATAAAGATGTTGGGTCCGAGTGAGAATCGAACCCAGGCCGCCTGCGTGGGAAGCAGGTGTTCTACCACACAGCCACGCCTCTGCTTGGAACTGCACTGAAAGTAACTTTGATGCTACCCAAATTTACGCATCCTGTATACAGGTGTCACAGTACGAGATGTAATAAGGCAGTAATATTGCGTGGTACAAGCGTACATTGCCATCGGGCGTCACACCATGTCAATATCATTACGACTTGGTGGTTTAAAGACAGCCACCCATTACAAAAGGCACACACATTACTGCGCGTATTCCCTTAAGACCACGTAGTGGGTGCATCGCAACTCCGAAAAAGTTTCTCGCGCATAATTGCTCCTGGTTTAAAGCATGCTACCCATTACATAGGGCTAACACCTTAGTGCGCGCATTTTATTAAACACTCGTAGTGTACGAAGTGTGCACTAGGGGCAGGATATCGCTATCGCGTTCAACTCTTAAAGGCGAAGCTTAAGCGCCCCCCAATTTTTTTATAAAAAATCTGTGATGGGCAAGATTTACCACAACGGACTTTTCTCAAAGTAATTTCTTATTCATTGTTTTACTTTTGTGTACCGATAACGTGAACGTACACTTCGTGTTCCATTGCATAATCTTTAATAAGTACTCTTTTTTGTGATTTGTGTAACTGTAAGTTGTCTTAGAAATGATTTTCATTTCTCCCCATCTTTTTAAATGCGAAGCATTTCTTATCAAACCTATGAAAAATCCGTAAACAGGGGGTGGGTGCTCGACCCGACGTTTCGACAAGTGGACTTGTCTTATTCAAGGCTGGAACTGATATCAAACCTAAGGCACTTTGAGCGTTTCTATCTATCTATCTATCTATCTATCTATCTATCTATCTATCTATCTATCTATCTATCTATCTATCTATCTAGCCGATAACGTCTGGGTGTTCTCGTGATCGCCTACTTCACTTGGTCTTGACCAACATTGATATGGGAGGGTAAAAGAGTTTGAAGAATACGACTGCCTGGTCCTGACATGAATAACGTGAAAATCCTATCGCGTACTTCGAAACCTTTTCCTCCAGACACGTGTGGCACATACCCGTATGTCACAGGCTACGATATGCGGGTATTCGCCAAAGGTGAGTGACAATTTATATCTACCCAGGAACGCCGAGAAGAAACATTCGTAATTTAAATTCGAGAGCGTAAAAAAGCCTTATATCGGCAGCGTTGACTCTACGAATGCAAAGAATAAAAATCAGTATCACAGCATGAATCGAACCCAAGCATTCCGCGTGGCAGTCAGGCATTCTACCACAGAGCCACGCCACGTCTTGCAAATGCTTTGGAAAAACCCTATGCAAGCGTAATGTTGGTGCAACGTCAATTTTAGTTGCAGTGCTGGCTATCTAATTTTATAAGAAAGCAATAAACATTACATACGTACTCCGGCGATACAGGTGTCATGTCGGGTTACCGTAAGTTGTGGTTCCAATGTTGGGTCCGCTATATTGCAGTCTAATAAAGAATAAATATGCATTCCTATTATTCAACAAGCTATATTCAAGCATTGCTCGACCCCGTAGGGATACGCTAACGAAAGTTACGTCTGATATTCACATCGTCGCGCCGTAAATTGCACTTCATTTCGATAATACTGACATCTGTACTCTAGCGGGACTGCTGACGTCAGACCATAAATTACCCTTTAAACGCCAGTGTAGTCAGTGTCCCTGGTAACTTCTGCAGCAAAAACTTTTAGCGCAGAACACAAGGACCAACAAATAACACGGGACTGGCGCTGGAACACGGTACGGGCGTTCCTGGGAAGCCCACGATCTGCACACAACCACCCCACTTGCAAACCCACGTCGATCCACAGCGTAACGCTTGGCTCAAAGCTTTACTTTCCGACTACTTCGCATGAAACCGATTCCCACAAGGCGTGGGTTCTGCCGATTTTTTTGGAATTGCGATTATTCTGCCTGTTTGTACTTCTGTACACTGATTATTTTTACGCGATGGACTTACAGAGCTCGTTTCGCAGAAATTTAGGTGGCGGCGGCAGCGGTGGTGTATTTGGCTGTGGGAAAGAAATCGGCGTCGTCCGTGAGCAAGAATGCGAGATAGGTACACATAAATAATTAACTTATAAACAAATACTGTGTCCCAGTGAGAATCAACCCCAGGTTTTCTGCGCGGCACGCAGGTATTCTACCAGGGGAACACGCCAGTGCCTGAAGCTCTTTCGGAAAAAAAGACGTTATAGGAATGTCATGTACTCTAACGAGTCTCCTTAACACATGTAATATTGCCAGGTAGAATCACAGTATCGCACCAGTCGTCAAAACATGTGAATTGCGCAACAAGGGGGTGGTTTAGAGCTGCCAGGCCATTACAAAGTGTGCAGCTGCGTAGGTGCACATGGCACCTCGCAGGCGCGTAGTGGGTACTTCGCGAATTCGCAAAAGCGAGAATTGTTGCACACTGGGCACTTCGCAACTTTACTTGCCGTAGGCATTCTAGGATAGTTTGAAGCAGCCAATCCTCCGCGCAGAAACGTTCTTTTCCTTGCGGCACAGTTGAAGGCGATGCAAACGGGGCCCGAATACGCCATCGCATTCTACTCTTGATTGTGAAGCAAGAGCGTCCTGTTAGCTTTTTAGTGCATAATTATTAAAAAAATGTCTTTTCTTTTATCATTTGTACAACCATTGGCGGTCTACACCGGGTAACATTTTGCAAACTTTTTAGCGTTCGTCTAACCAACAGGCTTTTTCGGGGACTCTAAAGTATTTAGTTATTTAAAATTATACTTTAATAAATAAACAACATGCTCCCACCAGACACTCGTTATAATAATTTGGTGTACTGAGTCGATTCAATTGTGAGCTTTGCGTTGAGAACATTGTGACGTTGTGAGCCTTGCCCGTTATCAGCTGAAAACCTAAAACTCGTCACTAAAAAATCCGGCAGGTTTGCGCATTGTGGGAATCAATTTCATGAGAAGCAGTTGGCGGTAGCAGCTTGTGCCGAATTTTTAGATTTGAGCCAAGCGTTACAAGGTGGATGAATGTCTTCGTGCAAATTGAGTAGTTCTGCGCATATGTTGTGCTTAGCAACTACTCCGAGTACAGTGGCATGTAAAGCGTATTGTCCGACGTAGCTTCGGCACTCATGTTAGAGCAGAGACGCCAGATTCATAGTCGCCAAGCGCACTCTACGGTGCAATGATGTACATGTTATACGTACCGGTCGTATTATATGTATTATAAGCACGGGCCTTCAGGCGAATGTGCATGTATGCAATCTGCTGCAGATATGAATACCCCGAGTCATGCGCGTAGAAGCGTTGCATTCCATACAGAGGGGATGCGCAACAGAACTCACAGGGTCCCTTGTGCATTCACCTGAGATGATTCGAAGGCGAAGGCCATCTTCTTCTTCTTCTCAGTCGATGTATTGTTCCTGCCCCGCCACCCTCGGAAAGTTTTGTACACCTGGAGTGGTTTTGTACTGCCTCCGTGATCTGGCCACTTTTGACCGAGATACAACGTCATGAGATGACGGTATCGGGTGACGTAGCTTCACGTGACGTGACACCAAAATATGTGAAGTCATATTCACGTCACAAATTTGGGTGATTGTGGCTTCATGATGAAGTGGTAAGGTGACGTCATCACGTGATGATGATTTTTCGCATCACTCGTGCGGTCCCCGACGCCGCCAACGGTCAATTCTCGCGTTGGATGAGGCATCTAAAGCTTTCCCCTTAAAAAGAAATCATGCAAGCCACGGAAGCTGTGACTAGGAGGTAGTGATGCAGAACTATCGATGGTACTATCGATACTATCGACAGCTAAGTCACTATCGAACTATCGATGGTAAAAAAAATACTATTGGTAGCACTATCGAGAGAAAGTATCAGCGATAGTGTAAAATCAACAGCGTGAGCTCATTGCAGAATAAACTTGGTTCCATGCGCGCGTGGTACACAGTGCAGCCGGACGAGCAGGCTGAAGGGCGAGGAAGTTGACATGCTTCTGTTCTTCACCAGAGTGCTTTGCAGACACATGATCATAAAGTCAAACTCTTCAGCTCTATATAGCTTCTATATAGCTCTATATAGCTCTATAAAGGTTCGGCCTCCCAGCTTTGTGAACAAGGCTTCCGTGTAGAAGCCGAAACGTCATCTTATTATATTTTTGACACCTTCTTGGTCGGCGTTCTGTCTTTTTCTTTCTAAAATGCCATTACATCCCGACCAGACGAGATTTCATCCAACTCTAGATTTCAATTATTAATGATATCTGGGGTTTTACATGCAAATATCACGATATGATTACCAGGGACGGTGTAGGGGAGGGCTCCAGAAATTTTGACCATCTGGTATTCTTTTACGTGTACTGACATCGCACAGTGCACGGGCTTCTAGCGTTTCGGCTCCATCGAAATGCGACTGCCGCAGCCGGGATCGAACACGTGACCTTCGGTTCAGCAGCCGAGCACCGTAACCGCTTTACCACCACGGTGAACCTACGTCATAAATTAAATAAAAAAAGTAGCAGTGGCTTAGCTCGGCTATGCCAGGATATACGTAGCGTTAGCATATGTTCAGCTGATTATTGTTAGCTTTCCAGATTGTCCAGGATTATTAGCCTTTTTCTGTTCATTCTTCGTACGCTGAACCGCTAATTGCCAAGAAGCTACTTCGGGATCCGATGAGATAAGCTTCTCGGCTCTTCTGCGCCGTCGAGCAGCATTTGCGCTCTCCTTCTCCATGGCGTTACCCACCCGCAAACGCCAGTCAGAGGCACTATCAAGCGGACTCAGGGCAGTGTCAGACGGCGACTGCACAGCGAAGGCGAATCGCTGCGCGCGCGCCGGCGCCACTGTGTCTACGACGTCACTCCTCTCGAATGCGGCGAAAACCAGCAGCGGCGAGGCGCGCGCGACGGTGGCGGAGTCCACGCGCGCGCGGGCGCCAGCGTGTCTGCCGTGCCTACGACGCCACTCCTCCCGAACGCGCAGACCAGCAGCTGCGAGCCGCGCGCGGCGGTGTCGGACCGGTGACCCAGCTCCGGTGACCCAGCTGTGTGATAGTACTGATCCTCGCGCATGCGCAGCACGGCTCATGAGCCTCCACGCGAAATCGGCTCCGGCTAGGCAAGTGTAGCTAACGCTACAAAATATACAATTTGGTTTCCCAGGTGAAGTTCAGGAGTGGCCTATGAAATTCGCGTATTGATTTCAAATCAACATTCACCAACACTGTCGACGAGCACAACGTGAGGTGCCCACATTTAAGAGTACGTGAGGGAGTGCAGTCGGCATTTATTAAAATAATATAGATTAACATGGCAGCATACGCGTCACTCGCACCATAGGTGACAAACGATAGGCGCCTATCACCCTTTGTTGACACTAACTGCAGGTGTATTAACAAATGCCGGTTGCATTTCCGCGTGTAGGCTCAGAGGTGACCATATATACCCTAGGTATATATAGTTCTCAGTAATATTAAATGGAACACTGAAATTACATTTTAAACGCAGTCGACAAGTGTAAAAGTATTCATGACACTAAAGGGTCAAGCGGAAAGGTATCACTTGCCATTTTATCAGTAACATTAATATCCATACACTGCAAGTAGTTGTTGAATGAACATGAATTCGGCGTTCGAGCTCATATTGCCTACGACCAAACGACTTGACAATATCGGCACGCGATGACGCGCAAGCCGCTTAACTGCTACATGCTATATACATCCGCTCGGTATCACCTACACTCACTTCGTTATGCGTTCACATTTTATGAGCAGATATACATATATGCAGGTGCGTTTCCATATGTGTGGTATCTGCGACTTAAGAACAGTAAAAAAATTACACCATCTCTTCCGCCGTTCTCTCAAGTTAAACCATCTCCCACTAAAGGGAACCATGTGGGGATGCGAAGCAGCGCATGGGTAGACCTAAAGTTCAGTTCATCACGGGCACCTTGCCCGATGTCAACGCGTCTTTGGAAGTGAAGCACACCATGAATTCAATGTAGTTGCTGTTGCTGTTACTCGTCCCGAACTCTTGTTGGAGTACGGCACGCGCATTCATCGCCACGCCACGCGGGAGCAAGTGCATTCATCGCGCGTCTGCAGAATATTGTTCCCCGACGCCATCACAGGATTGCTGGGAGAGTGTAAGTGGGAGAGGCCACAGCGTCTTACCCAGTCCCTTACACAGGCCCGAACGCGCTAGCGCGTGCCAGCGCTTTCTGACTAGGATACAACGCATTGGTTCATCGCGCGTCTGCAGAATCTCGTCCACCGACGCCATCACATGATTGCAGAGAGAGTGTAAGGAGGAGAGGCCACAGCGTCTTTCACAGCCCCTAGCACAGGCCCGAACGCGCTAGCGCGTGCCAGCACACATGGTTCTAGGGGGAGTGGCCACAGCGTATTATCCAGCCCCTTACACAGGCCCGAACGCACTAGCGCGTGGCAACACACATGGCTCCCGAGCGGACGGTCGCCAATGGAAGGACGGACACAGCCCCGAGCAAAAGCTGCTTCGCATCTAAAAACGGCGGTGTGTTCTTTTCTATTCGTGATCCCACGGCGCCAGCGAGCAGCGGACGACTGAACAACCGGCTCACTCGACGCACAGTTTTCCCATACTGCTCCGCGCGGCTGCGGTGCGTTCTGGCATAGCTTGACAAAGGTCTTAACAAACACGTGGGGCAGTGGAAGAACATGGCGATACAGCATTTTAAAGGATTGATTGGTCTGCCCATGCATTTGGGGGCACGTAGCACAGGACTCGTCCACCGCATGTGTATGCATGATGACTGTCATGTTTCGCGTTGGTGTCACGCAGCCTCATGTCTCGATTGCGTCCCGCATGTTCCACGCTTGCTACACATAAGCCGAGCAGGCTGCACGTTTGGAATGCCAGGGCGCGCTTGCCTGTGAACGCCAGCGTCGAAGAAAGGATAATTCGCCCGTCCGATCCAGCCAAGGAGGTTTTAAAAAAATTCTGGAGTGGAAGTTCTCGCAACACTTTGCCAGCGAAAGTGAAGCCAGCTTTTGCCCACCAAAGAGCTCGCAAACATGCTCTTTTTTGGTGGTGCCTACTTGGAGATCAACTAGATTTTATCTGTTAGTGTAAATACTACGTTAATTATAAAATAAAAGATAGTTTTTGCCGACAAAAGTAACCCGTCAAGAGGAGTATTGGCGATTGATCGCCAATAAAATTTGCCTAGACTTTGGGGTTTACTTACGAAAACTAGTAACACAAAGACACACTTGGAGCAGCATGTGCCCCGTAAAAGTTGTCATATTAAACTCGCCTGGCGTTCGAGGAAAACGCTCGCTTGCCTTCGCCAATCGCCGATGGTTTATCTTGCCCCTACTAAGATGGCGGGCGCAGCCGCCATGTTGTGGTGGGCACGGCTTCACTCTTGCGAAATAATCGCCACTCCGGCAATTTCTTTTAACCTCCTTGGATCCAGCCAAGTGATAGCCACATGGGTACGAAAGAGAGTAGCGGAGGTGAAACCCCAGCGCCGGGAGTTAGACGCTCCGCGCTGGAAACAGTAGAAGAATAGAAACGAGAGCATCGCATACAAAATTGATAATCGCAACGCAAATCAGGTAATCTTTAGAAAGGAACACTAAATGATATAAAATGTCACATATACACACGAAAAGAACACAAAAGAGCAGGAACCAGCTGATAAACACGAAATAAACTCCGGCGAACCAATGTTCCGCGGCTTTTACTGTTTTACTTAGGGTAGAACGCACTTTGATTTTGAATTCGAAATACTTTCCACTAGTCACCTGCGACACAAACTCGCTCATCGAGGCCCATGATGCATGGGTAGGCTACAGAGGCGATAATCAGTCTGTATGAACCCAAAGTTTGAAAACCTGAACCCGACAGTGTGAAGGAGCTCCTGTCACAACAAATGCGTGCCGGGGTTGGCGGTGTTCTCGATGGGTTAAATATTGCAATGGAAGCAAATAATGAACATCAAGGCTCGAGCTGGAATCGAACATAGGCGTTATTCGTGGCACTCGAGTATTCTAGCAAACAGCCACATCAGTGCTTCAAACTGCTGCGGAAAACGGCAATATAGAAAGCGCCATGAAAGGACAACGCCAACAGGGGCGGCACTGCCGCCTATTTGCTTTTAAACGAATATAACTCAACACTAAATATCTCACTCCGCAAGCTACAGTCAAGTGTAGTGCCAATGCGCCTACGACTGCTACGTATGATATGCACGTCATCGCCTCATAGAATACACTTCGTGGTGATGGAAGTGACGTATGACCACGGTGTAAGATATATACTGTTTAGGTGTGGACACTTCTCGGCTTGCATGCAGAGCGCGTTCGACCAGATAAAGTAACAACGGCGCGCGTCTGTTGGTCCGGTGACCGCAGCGGGTATCTAGCGGCGGGAAGACGCAACTTAAAGAGAGAAAATGCTTTCTGCACCGTTGCTATAGCAACCGACGCAGTCGGCGGCAACGCCGGCGTCCGCTGCATGTCTTTTTCGCTCGTGAAAAACGCGATATGCGTTTCTAACTTGAGTTGCTGGCGTGCCGTAGCCGCGTTCGGTGACTAGGAAATTCAGATTTCCCGCGAAGCGCCAGTTGCTACGGGAACGCGTTTTTGTATTGAAGTTGCATCATCCTGCCGGTAGGTATCCGCTGCCGTCAGCGGTCCGACGGCCTCTCGGCGTTGTTACTTTATCTGGTCGATCGCGTCTCGCGAGTGTCCTCACCTAAAGAGTATATATCTTGCACCGTGCGTATGACTCTAACATGAGTGTCTAAGTTCTCTTGAAGCATAACCTACGCTTTGCAGCGAGTGTACACGGCGTGCCTGCTAATTCCCACAATATCCCTCAAGATACTCACTCATGAAGACGTCGTAACCCCTCATAACGCTTGGCTCAAGGGGGAGAATCTGGCATAGGCAGCTGCTCCCTGACTGCATCGCATGAAACCGATTCCCACGAGGAGTGGGATCTGCCGGATTTCCATTGATTAATTTATTGTTAGAGCTACATCATTCCTAATAATGGCTCTTTCGGCTGCAGCTGCCCATTGCCTAGTCAGGCATTGGTAGCAGACATTTAAAGGGCAACATTCCAGACATTTTCAGTATCTTGCAGTCGTTTGGTTAAATGACGAAACGGAAATTTATTGTTATTTTTTGCATTATTTATTCTTTCGTAGGTTGTGAGTCAAGTTATTTGGAAAGGCATCAAAATTCTGCAGAATAACCTGATCAAGCACGGTGGCTTTTAATGGTGACTTAAGCTAGGTGGCCCCTTGTACATATGGCTCCATTCGCAGTTTGCGAGGACGAATGCTGACCTTGGAACTCTTTTGAAGAGTCGTCTATGTTGAGCCACAAATACGAAAGTAGCCCTCTAAAAGGCCCCTAAGGTATAATGCGTGAACCGCATCATAGGGCTCATTGGCTGAAAAATGGAACATAGATTACCCAGAATACTAATTTCTCCTTCGTTTTTAGGGGCGAAGCTCCTTAAGGCGGCACCCGTTCGTCCCTCGTAGTAGTAGTAGTGCGTAACCTGTCGTAACGCTAGTACCAGATCTTGACCTCCAAGGTGGTGCCGGTGGGAGATTTTTCCTGTGCATTGTTGAAAAATAAAAAATTTGCAGCGTGCGCGTTAACTAAAAGCCGAATTCTTCTGTCTCTCATTCCCCATTAGCAGCCATTGGCATGTTCCAGTAGGAAACGTTAGTAGAAGTGTAAGTGTTAGCTAAAAGCCGACTTCTTCTGTCTCTCATTCCCATTAGCAGCCATTGTTTACCTCCAAGGTAGTGCCTGGTGAGATTTCTCCTGTGCGTGATTAAACAATAAAAAATTTGTTCAAAACGCCGTTGATTGATGAAATAAACCAACGAAAGACGCCAGATGTTTTCTAAAAGCAAAACGAAAGAACGCCAGATGTTTCTAAAGCAAAACGAAAAGACGCCAGCTGCTTAACGAAAGACGCCAG
The DNA here is from genome assembly GCF_013339695.2 of Rhipicephalus sanguineus. NCBI lineage: Eukaryota > Metazoa > Arthropoda > Arachnida > Ixodida > Ixodidae > Rhipicephalus > Rhipicephalus sanguineus. The sequence goes on along the minus strand of NC_051182.1, from coordinate 73,581,065 downwards.
ATGCTTTCTAAAGCAATGGTTTTCTAAACAATGAAAATTCATAGCGTACATGTTAAATTAAAGTGACCTGTAAGTCGTCATAACTCATCGAACCTTTAGTATAAACGCGCCCGATCTCACGTCGGTGATGATGTACTGGGCAGAATTCACGGAAGATTCACGGTTTACCGATGAACCTCCGCAGCTTCGCTCACTCATCATCATTCACTCCGTGGATATGCTGTGATATTTTATGGTGAGTATATAGGAATTGATGTTTTGAGATATAAAAATAAACAAATGGCGTTATACGTTTGTTATCCTGCTGTCGGATCGCATAGCGCCTAGTTGCTTTCGCTTTTTGGTAGTTCAAAGCTCGGCTCTTGCGAGCGTTTACAACGACAAAACCAACCACGAGACGCGCATAGTTATGCATCCCGTTGACCGAACTTCTTGCATGGCTTCCGCAGCGTTGCACCTGATGTGTGAAACGGGGTATAGCGACAATAACTTCCCTGGGAATTCACCACCGAATAGGGTTGTCCTTAAATTTACAACAAAAATACCACAAAAAAAGTTGACCATCTTCCACTAAAGGGAACCATGTGGGGATGCTAAGGAGCGCATGGCTCGACTTAAAGTTAAGTTCATCACGGTCACCTTGCCCGATGTTAACGCGTCCGTGCATGTGAAGCACACCATGAATTCACTTTAGTTGCTGTTGCTGTTACTCGTCCCGAACTCTTGTTGGAGCACGCCATGCGGGTTCATCGCGCGTCTGCAGAATCTCGTTCGCCGATGTCATCACATGATTGCTGAGAGAGTGAAAGGGGGAGAGGCCACAGCGTCTTACCTAGCCCTTTACACAGGCCCGAACGCGTCAGCGCGTGCCACCACACGTGGTTTTTTCTGCGTTACGCCAATCTAGGACAGCATACGGCATCCCGGGCCCCTAATGTGCTCTGCACGTATCATCGTCAAAGCGGTCGAAGAACAAAACGAAGATATCTCCTTGGTGCGAGCGCGCGCTTTGCACGTATCATCAAGGCGGTCGAAGAACAAGACGAAGAAGACTTCTCCTTGGCGCGAGCCCGCGCCTAATATGTTTCGGATGGTTATGGTAGGGCTTAGAAAGCGGACGGTCGCCAATGGAACTACGGACACAGCCCAGCGCAAAAGCTGCTTCGCATTTAAAAGGACCAGTTAACTCTCCAGATAATTAGGTAAAATTAATTGTGCTGACAAAAAAGCAGGTGCAGCAGACATTTGTGCGCGAAGCTGGCACTGAGGTCTGGTGTTAATCCCCAAGGAGTGAGTTTTAGATGCGAAGCAGCTAATGCGCTGGGCATTGTCCGTAGCTCCATTGGCGACCGTCCGCTTTCTAAAACCTACCATAGCCATCTGTAACATATTGAGCGCGCGCTCGCACCAAGGAGAGGTCTTCTTCATCTGGTTCTTCAACCGCCTTGATGATGATACGTGTAGAGCACTATAGGTGCCCGGGCTGCCGTATGATGTCCTAGCTTGGCGTAACGCAGACAACACCACGTGTGCTGGCACGTGCTAACGCGTTCGCGCCTATGTAAGGGGCTGGGTAAGACGCTGTGGCTTCTCCCCCTTACAATCTCTCAGCAATCATGTGATGGCGTTGGCGAACGAGATTCTACAGACGCGCGGTGAACCAATGCGTTGTATTCTAGTCAGAACGCGCTGACACGCGGTAGATTGTTCGGGCCTGTGCAAGGGGCTGGGTAAGACGCTGTGGCCTCTCCCCGTTACACTGTCTCAGCAATCACGCGATGGCGTCGGGGAACGAGATTCTGCAAACGCGCGATGAACCCGCGTGGCGCGCTCCAACAAGAGTTCGGGACGAGTGACAGCAAGAGCAACTACAGTGAATTCTTGGTGTGCTCCACATGCAAGGACGTGTTAACATCGGGCAAGGTGCCTGTGATGAAAGAAACTCTGAGTCGAGCCATACGCTCCTTCGCATCCCCACATGGTTCCCGTTAGTGGGAGGTGGTGAATTTTTTTTCTTCGAGTGAAGCTTGTAGTGACGGAGCTGTGTAGCTCGCTGTGTTCCCAAAAACCCTCCTCACCCAAAAAGCTCTGCATATCCACAGCTGTCACCAACAAAAAAATGATAAATAAAACTAAATAATTATTCTTCCTGCGTTGGGGTCTAAACCCGGGTTTCTTCGGCCCGAAAACGAGTTCTCTGAACACTTGGCCACGCGCTCATGCTTACCCAATGTGAACTAAATTGAAGCATCCGAATGCGTTTTATGATGCAAAACAAAAGAAACAAAAACAAATCGGAAATACTGGACTTGCTATAGGCATTTTATTGAAATATTTCATGCAGGTGGACTTGAAGGGATCTGCTCGACAACGTGTAAGGCCAATGGCGGGTAATAGGCGAGGTTCAAGTTTAGGTATATATTTTCTTCTGAAGCAATAAAGCTTTCAGTTGGGAGTAAGCGCTCGTGATGTGCACTTTCTTGTCCTTGTCTTCTTAGCACTGCCGTTATATAAGTACTGACCATTTCGCCAGGAACCCTATGAATCCCTCACAATACAGTCAATATCACGCGACAGGTTTCTATTATCGAAGCACTCCACTCTGTAAATTCAATATAGTGTTATAGGTGTGACAGAGTGCAGGTACAGATTCTGCATACTGTATCGGATGACTGAGATAAGAGCCACCATGAAATTGGACTCAAAATAGTGATACTTTGAATGTTTCCAGTGTATCAATGACTTGCTTCATTACACACAGGTATGCATTGCACAATTCAGAAATGGATCATATTTGATCACACTCTCCTAACGAGATTGCTGCTACCAACCCAGGTTCTGTGAAGTATCCAAATGAGCTTCAAGAGTTCTTATCAAGCTGCTGGTGTCCACAGCTGCATAGCGTTGCATGTGCCATCTTGAGCACCATCTGCAAAGAAAAAAAGATTGTACAGATTTTTTGCAGTGACTCACTATTTCATGCTGTACTAAACAGCTGTAAAGCACACCAATACCTAATTCAGATAACCTGCATAAATTCAGTTAGACGTTCATGCACGAAATAATTTTTCAACTCTAAATTTATTATCCTAATGCACTCGAACACCAAGAAATAATTCAGTACATAATACAAAAGTGGCAGCGTACATAAAGCGTTTTTTATCTCAGGGAAAATAGATGCCAGAGCTGTTTCACAGCTGCTCCCGTTTGATGTTAGCATTGAAAGTGCTGCTGTGCTTTTACACAGAAGTGAGCTTAGAGGCAGACTTTACGAGTCATCATACTCTTCTTTCCTGTTTTGTTCTTTTTCTGTAAAGTTTCTTTTGTATTTTTTGTATTATCCTTTATTCCTTGTACCCTCTTCCTTTGCACTGCATGGCCAGCCAGCTTAAGAACTGGCTAACCTGCCTGTCTTCCCATCTATTTCTTTCTTTCCTTCCTTGATTTGAAGTCTTGCAGCATTTATAAATATACACATCGAGTTCAGTAGTGAAGTTTTGCCAACTGCACAAACATTCATAACCTACAGCCAACCTACATGCCAGCATAACCTACAACTACAGCCAACCACAAATTTCACTGCCTGTGCGAGACCAGAAAGCAAATACTTGCGGTTTCAAGTTCACTCCACACCTACCATTTCGTCAAAAACACAGCATTTGAGTTTCTGATAAATAAGTTGTTTGCCGTGTATCATGCTGTTGACAGGGCTCAAAACAAAGCATGATACAGCACGGAGTAGGTGAACAACAGCACATCCTTTGAGAATTTGCGATAGAGTCATCTGGTGATCTGCGTGCCATTGTCTACTGCTTCTGGTGCTGCACTAAACACAATATTTACATTCATCAAGAAGCATGAAGGTAGGAAGCTTACATATGGCTTACAGAAGTAAACCATAAGATATGACGAATGGTGTTCTGTTCGTGCTGAACATTAGTTTTTTTAACTGTGATAATGTTTAATGGCTGCTTAGTAGGGGTGTGCGAATATGAAATTTTTCGAACACGAATCCAATACGAATATCCACCTTCGAATATGGAATCGAATATCGAATATCAAAGGGAAAATGCCTCCACAGTGACAATATTTTATTTATCATGTAGCTATTTGAAAAAAAACATTAACAGCCTGACTGGCAACATAACATACACTGCTATCTCCAGAACACAATGTCCAGGCTACCACAATGCCCATCACAACACAAGCAAATATCCCGGCACAATGAAAGTAATGACTAGATGTTATCATGAAGAAATATGAGTTGCTCCACATGATCAGGCAGCAGGCGCTCCCTTCTAACAGAGACACCCCCCCCCTGCCACTGAAAAGGCACGCTCGCTTGGAACAGAAGTGGCTGGTACAGGGAGGTACATGGGGCAAAGCTTTGCCAGACCGGGGTATCTGAAGGTGCCTACAGTCCGCCACCAGTCACATGGGTCACTGTCTTTCTTCAGAAGTGGTCCCGCATAGTGAACGAGTGGTAGTGCAGCACGTTACGGCCGCATAATATTGAAAATGTACGGTTACATATCGCCAACAGCGCTGCACGTCGGAGATGCACCAGCAATAAATCATACGTATTGGGGCGCTCGTCGCAGGCAGATATCGTGCATCCGTGTACTTACGATGTTTATCGCTCCTCTCGGCAACGTTTTTAGCTATAAGAACACAGCAGAAATGTGGAAGACGAGTTATTTTCCGCATGATAATCGAATCGCATGTTCGAATGTTTTGAATATTCGAAGTTATCGAATATTCGAAACTTTTCGAATCGAATACAAATAATTCGAATGTAATATTCGACGAATATTCGCAACTTTCGAATATTCGCACACCCTTACTGCTTAGCCTTGCTTCAAAGCTTCATAATAGTCTTATGGGAGTAACATTTTTTTAACGATTGTCCCTCTGCCATCAGTATTGCGTTGAGCTGACAAGCACTGATGTGACTGAATAAGCCTGGCACAGCTCACACATCATCAGCTGGATGAGAATATGAATATAAAATCCAGGAAAGTTCAAAATGTCACTACTTATGTCACAAAATTGTCACTAATTAAGTGACAATATCGTAAAATGCACGGACTTCACCATAAACGCTGTCACTTAGCAGACAACTTTCACATAATATGGTCATGATAATATCTCTGCAGCATAATTTATTCGCTCTAGTCTAACCTAATGACGTAATTTCCCTATGGTATGCTGTTTCTTCTTTTGTCTTAGAGACGAACAAAGTGCGCAATGCAAAATAGTTATCGAAAAGTATTCCCACTTATATTAGGGTGTTTTGGAATAGCGTACGCCAGACCCGTAGCCATAGGGGCAGGGAGGGAGCGAAATTCTGATGGAGGAGGGTGTTTTACCGAAAATGAATTATGAATACGCCATCTCCCGCTAAAGGGGACCATGAGGCGATGCGAAGCCGGAGCACTTGCACGATCGCGTTCCGTTGGCGTTCGTTGGGCATGCTACCGACCTCGCGTCGTGGAACGCGAAGAGGGACGCTACGCGCGTCGTATCTTCCATCTAGCCTGGCCGTTAATTCTCACAGGGCGAGCGGGGAACGCGGTCGACAGGCGGGCGAGAGGGGGGCAGCGTAGGAGAGGAGAGAGAAGTGGAGGGGACGCGCATGCGCTCGAGCTCATCGCGGCGTTGCGCAGGAGAGAATTTCGGCATTTCTAGCCCGCGTTTCAGAGGAAGAGTGGAAAGGGGGAGGGGAGAGGGGTATGGGAGAGGTGGAGGGGAGAAGGAAAGTGGAGAGGCGAAGTGGACAGGGAAAGGGAAGAGGGAAAGTGGAGAGGGGAGGGGAGAGTGTTATGCCAGGGCTCCCAACCCAAACTTCCTTGCTTCGACAAGGAATTCAAGCTGGTAAAACGTCTGACGCAACCAGCGTCAACATCCGCTGATGCAACGAAGCGGGAGTCTTACGCAATCCCCGGCAACTCCGGCGATGAGGCTGACGCAACCAGCGTCAACACCAGCTGATGCAACGAGGCGGGAGCCTTACGCAATCCCCGGCAACTCCGGCGCTGCGCCTGACGCAACCGAAGGAAATCTCTCCTGCAACGTGCGGCAAGCCCTCTCATCCGCGGATCCGGTTCGAGCCAGCGACCAACGGCGGTTCCTGATTGGAGGCTTCGCGCTCCTGGCTGATGCAAGGGGTCGGCCAGGGCTATAAAAGAACCAAGCTGCGCGGAGAGAGAGCGAGACAGCGAGACAGCGAACGAAGAAGTCCCGGGTCGTTGTCACACCGCTGTGCGAGCCCAATAAGCTGTCGGCCCCAGCGCTGAATATGTAACGCCTCTGTAGATATGTATATAAATTTGCCTTAACTCACCGTCGCCTTGATCGCTCCGTCTATCAGCTCTGCGGAGAAGCAGTCGCAAGCTGAGACACCTGTTACCCAACAGTGGATGGCAGCTGCGCGATCGGCCGGCGTCAGCTACCTCGATGCGGTGAGTGCCTGAGGTTGTCCCTTCAGTTCACCAGACTTCTCTAGCACAGGTTATCGCACAGGCTACGATATGCGGGTATTCGCCAAAGGTGAGTGACAATTTATATCTACCCAGGAACGCCGAGAAGAAACATTCGTAATTTAAATTCGAGAGCGTAAAAAAGCCTTATATCGGCAGCGTTGACTCTACGAATGCAAAGAATAAAAATCAGTATCACAGCATGAATCGAACCCAAGCATTCCGCGTGGCAGTCAGGCATTCTACCACAGAGCCACGCCACGTCTTGCAAATGCTTTGGAAAAACCCTATGCAAGCGTAGTGTTGGTGCAACGTCAATTGTAGTTGCAGTGCTGGCTATCTAATTTTATAAGAAAGCAATAAACATTACATACGTACTCCGGCGATACAGGTGTCATGTCGGGTTACCGTAAGTTGTGGTTCCAATGTTGGGTCCGCTATATTGCAGTCTAATAAACAATAAATATGCATTCCTATTATTCAACAAGCTATATTCAAGCATTGCTCGACCCCGTAGGGATACGCTAACGAAAGTTACGTCTGATATTCACATCGTCGCGCCGTAAATTGCACTTCATTTCGATAATACTGACATCTGTACTCTAGCGGGACTGCTGACGTCAGACCATAAATTACCCTTTAAACGCCTGTGTAGTCAGTGTCCCTGGTAACTTCTGCAGCAAAAACTTTTAGCGCAAAACACAAGGACCAACAAATAACACGGGACTGGCGCTGGAACACGGTACGGGCGTTCCTGGGAAGCCCACGATCTGCACACAACCACCCCACTTGCAAACCCACGTCGATCCACAGCGTAACGCTTGGCTCAAAGCTTTACTTTCCGACTACTTCGCATGAAACCGATTCCCACAAGGCGTGGGTTCTGCCGATTTTTTTGGAATTGCGATTATTCTGCCTGTTTGTACTTCTGTACACTGATTATTTTTACGCGATGGACTTACAGAGCTCGTTTCGCAGAAATTTAGGTGTCGGTGGCGGCGGCAGCGGCGGTGTATTTGGCTGTGGGAAAGAAATCGGCGTCGTCCGTGAGCAAGAATGCGAGATAGGTACACATAAATAATTAACTTATAAACAAATACTGTGTCCCAGTGAGAATCAACCCCAGGTTTTCTGCGCGGCACGCAGGTATTCTACCAGGGGAACACGCCAGTGCCTGAAGCTCTTTCGGAAAAAAAGACGTTATAGGAATGTCATGTACTCTAACGAGTCTCCTTAACACATGTAATATTGCCAGGTAGAATCACAGTATCGCACCAGTCGTCAAAACATGTGAATTGCGCAACAAGGGGGTGGTTTAGAGCTGCCAGGCCATTACAAAGTGTGCAGCTGCGTAGGTGCACATGGCACCTCGCAGGCGCGTAGTGGGTACTTCGCGAATTCGCAAAAGCGAGAATTGTTGCACACTGGGCACTTCGCAACTTTACTTGCCGTAGGCATTCTAGGATAGTTTGAAGCAGCCAATCCTCCGCGCAGAAACGTTCTTTTCCTTGCGGCACAGTTGAAGGCGATGCAAACGGGGCCCGAATACGCCATCGCATTCTACTCTTGATTGTGAAGCAAGAGCGTCCTGTTAGCTTTTTAGTGCATAATTATTAAAAAAATGTCTTTTCTTTTATCATTTGTACAACCATTGGCGGTCTACACCGGGTAACATTTTGCAAACTTTTTAGCGTTCGTCTAACCAACAGGCTTTTTCGGGGACTCTAAAGTATTTAGTTATTTAAAATTATACTTTAATAAATAAACAACATGCTCCCACCAGACACTCGTTATAATAATTTGGTGTACTGAGTCGATTCAATTGTGAGCTTTGCGTTGAGAACATTGTGACGTTGTGAGCCTTGCCCGTTATCAGCTGAAAACCTAAAACTCGTCACTAAAAAATCCGGCAGGTTTGCGCATTGTGGGAATCAATTTCATGAGAAGCAGTTGGCGGTAGCAGCTTGTGCCGAATTTTTAGATTTGAGCCAAGCGTTACAAGGTGGATGAATGTCTTCGTGCAAATTGAGTAGTTCTGCGCATATGTTGTGCTTAGCAACTACTCCGAGTACAGTGGCATGTAAAGCGTATTGTCCGACGTAGCTTCGGCACTCATGTTAGAGCAGAGACGCCAGATTCATAGTCGCCAAGCGCACTCTACGGTGCAATGATGTACATGTTATACGTACCGGTCGTATTATATGTATTATAAGCACGGGCCTTCAGGCGAATGTGCATGTATGCAATCTGCTGCAGATATGAATACCCCGAGTCATGCGCGTAGAAGCGTTGCATTCCATACAGAGGGGATGCGCAACAGAACTCACAGGGTCCCTTGTGCATTCACCTGAGATGACTCGAAGGCGAAGGCCATCTTCTTCTTCTTCTCAGTCGATGTATTGTTCCTGCCCCGCCACCCTCGGAAAGTTTTGTACACCTGGAGTGGTTTTGTACTGCCTCCGTGATCTGGCCACTTTTGACCGAGATACAACGTCATGAGATGACGGTATCGGGTGACGTAGCTTCACGTGACGTGACACCAAAATATGTGAAGTCATATTCACGTCACAAATTTGGGTGATTGTGGCTTCATGATGAAGTGGTAAGGTGACGTCATCACGTGATGATGATTTTTTGCATCACTCGTGCGGTCCCCGACGCCGCCAACGGTCAATTCTCGCGTTGGATGAGGCATCTAAAGCTTTCCCCTTAAAAAGAAATCATGCAAGCCACGGAAGCTGTGACTAGGAGGTAGTGATGCAGAACTATCGATGGTACTATCGATACTATCGACAGCTAAGTCACTATCGAACTATCGATGGTAAAAAAAATACTATTGGTAGCACTATCGAGAGAAAGTATCAGCGATAGTGTAAAATCAACAGCGTGAACTCATTGCAGAATAAACTTGGTTCCATGCGCGCGTGGTACACAGTGCAGCCGGACGAGCAGGCTGAAGGGCGAGGAAGTTGACATGCTTCTGTTCTTCACCAGAGTGCTTTGCAGACACATGATCATAAAGTCAAACTCTTCAGCTCTATATAGCTTCTATATAGCTCTATATAGCTCTATAAAGGTTCGGCCTCCCAGCTTTGTGAACAAGGCTTCCGTGTAGAAGCCGAAACGTCA